>NW_028142110.1:0-192766 GCF_055691185.1 Crinia signifera
TTGAAAGGGGACAGAGGAAGCAGGGTGAGAGAGGGTTGGTGAAGGGTGAGAGGGTTTGATGAAGGGGGGTGGAGGATGCAGGTGCAGGGGGGCGTGGGAATCAGGGGTACAGAGGGTTGGTGCAGGGTGGGAGGACACAGGGTGAGGGAAGACACAGGGTGAGAGTGGGGTTGGTGTAGGGTGAGGGAAGACTCAGGGTGAGAGGGGGTTGATGTAGGGTGAGAGGGGGTTGGTGAAAGGGGACGGAGGAAGCAGGGTGAGAGAGGGTTGGTGCAGGGTGAGAGGGTTTGTTGAAGGGGGGTGGAGGATGCAGGGTGAGAGTGGGTTGGTGCAGGGGGGCAAGGGATGCAGGATTTGAGATGGTTGGTGTAGGGTGAGAGGAAACAGGGTGAGGGAAGACACAGGGTGGGATTGGGTTGGTGTAGGGTGAGGGAAGATGCAGGGTGAGAGGGGGCGGAGGACACAGGATGAGGGAAGACTCAGGGTGAGAGGGGGTTGCTGTAGGGTGAGAGGAGGTTGGTGAAAGGGGACGGAGGAAGCAGGGTGAGAGAGGGTTGGTGCAGGGTGAGAGGGTTTGTTGAAGGGGGGTGGAGGATGCAGGGTGAGAGTGGGTTGGTGCAGGGGGGCCAGGATGCAGGATTTGAGATGGTTGGTGTAGGGTGAGAGGAAACAGGGTGAGGGAAGACTCAGGGTGAGAGGGGGTTGATGTAGGGTGAGAGGGGTTGGTGAAAGGGGACGGAGGAAGCAGGGTGAGAGAGGGTTGGTGCAGGGTGAGAGGGTTTGTTGAAGGGGGGAGGAGGATGCAGGGTGAGAGTGGGTTGGTGCAGGGGGGCAAGGGATGCAGGATTTGAGATGGTTGGTGTAGGGTGAGAGGAAACAGGGTGAGGGAAGGCTCAGGGTGGGATTGGGTGGGTGAATGGTGAGAGGGGGTTGGTGAAAGGGGACGGAGGAAGCAGGGTAAGAGTGGGGTTGGTGAAGGGTGAGAGGGTTTGATGAAGGGGGGTGGAGGATGCAGGTGCAGGGGGGCGTGGGATTCAGGGGTACAGAGGGTTGGTGCAGGGTGAGAGGACACAGGGTGAGGGAAGACACAGGGTGAGAGTGGGGTTGGTGTAGGGTGAGGGAAGACTCAGGGTGAGAGGGGGTTGATGTAGGGTGAGAGGGGGTTGGTGAAAGGGGACGGAGGAAGCAGGGTGAGAGAGGGTTGGTGCAGGGTGAGAGGGTTTGTTGAAGGGGGGTGGAGGATGCAGGGTGAGAGTGGGTTGGTGCAGGGGGGCAAGGGATACAGGATTTGAGATGGTTGGTGTAGGGTGAGAGGAAACAGGGCGAGGGAAGGCTCAGGGTGGGATTGGGTGGGTGAAGGGTGAGAGGGGGTTGGTGAAAGGGGACGGAGGAAGCAGGGTGAGAGAGGGGTGGTGAAGGGTGAGAGGGTTTGATGAAGGGGGGTGGAGGATGCAGGTGCAGGGGGGCGTAGGATTCAGGGGTACAGAGGGTTGGTGCAGGGTGAGAGGACACAGGGTGAGGGAAGACACAGGGTGAGAGTGGGGTTGGTGTAGGGTGAGGGAAGACTCAGGGTGAGAGGGGGTTGATGTAGGGTGAGAGGGGTTGGTGAAAGGGGACGAAGGAAGCAGGGTGAGAGAGGGTTGGTGCAGGGTGAGAGGGTTTGTTGAAGGGGGGAGGAGGATGCAGGGTGAGAGTGGGTTGGTGCAGGGGGGCAAGGGATGCAGGATTTGAGATGGTTGGTGTAGGGTGAGAGGAAACAGGGTGAGAGAAGGCTCAGGGTGGGATTGGGTGGGTGAAGGGTGAGAGGGGGTTGGTGAAAGGGGACAGAGGAAGCAGGGTAAGAGTGGGGTTGGTGAAGGGTGAGAGGGTTTGATGAAGGGGGGTGGAGGATGCAGGTGCAGGGGGGTCAGAGGGTTGGTGCAGGGTGAGAGGACACAGGGTGAGGGAAGACACAGGGTGAGAGTGGGGTTGGTGTAGGGTGAGGGAAGACTCAGGGTGAGAGGGGGTTGATGTAGGGTGAGAGGGGGTTGGTGAAAGGGGACGGAGGAAGCAGGGTGAGAGAGGGTTGGTGCAGGGTGAGAGGGTTTGTTGAAGGGGGGTAGAGGATGCAGGGTGAGAGTGGGTTGGTGCAGGGGGGCAAGGGATACAGGATTTGAGATGGTTGGTGTAGGGTGAGAGGAAACAGGGTGAGGGAAGACACAGGGTGGGATTGGGTTGGTGTAGGGTGAGGGAAGATGCAGGGTGAGAGGGGGCGGAGGACACAGGATGTGGGAAGACTCAGGGTGAGAGGGGGTTGCTGTAGGGTGAGAGGAGGTTGGTGAAAGGGGACGGAGGAAGCAGGGTGAGAGAGGGTTGGTGCAGGGTGAGAGGGATTGTTGAAGGGGGGTGGAGGATGCAGGGTGAGAGTGGGTTGGTGCAGGGTGGCCAGGGATGCAGGATTTGAGATGGTTGGGTGTAGGGTGAGAGGAAACAGGGTGAGGGAAGACTCAGGGTGAGAGGGGGTTGATGTACGGTGAGAGGGGTTGTGGTGAAAGGGGACGGAGGAAGCAGGGTGAGAGAGGGTTGGTGCAGGGTGAGAGGGTTTGTTGAAGGGGGGAGGAGGATGCAGGGTGAGAGTGGGTTGGTGCAGGGGGGCAAGGGATGCAGGATTAGAGATGGTTGGTGTAGGGTGAGAGGAAACAGGGTGAGGGAAGGCTCAGGGTGGGATTGGGTGGGTGAAGGGTGAGAGGGGGTTGGTGAAAGGGGACGGAGGAAGCAGGGTAAGAGTGGGGTTGGTGAAGGGTGAGAGGGTTTGATGAAGGGGGGTGGAGGATGCAGGTGCAGGGGGGCGTGGGATTCAGGGGTACAGAGGGTTGGTGCAGGGTGAGAGGACATAGGGTGAAGGAAGACACAGGGTGAGAGTGGGGTTGGTGTAGGGTGAGGGAAGACTCAGGGTGAGAGGGGGGTTGATGTAGGGTGAGAGGGGGGTTGGTGAAAGGGGACGGAGGAAGCAGGGTGAGAGAGGGTTGGTGCAGGGTGAGAGGGTTTGTTGAAGGGGGGGTGGAGGATGCAGGGTGAGAGTGGGTTGGTGCAGGGGGGCAAGGGATACAGGATTTGAGATGGTTGGTGTAGGGTGAGAGGAAACAGGGTGAGGGAAGACACAGGGTGGGATTGTGTGGGTGTAGGGTGAGGGAAGATGGCAGGGTGAGGGGGCGGAGGACACAGGATGAGGGAAGACTCAGGGTGAGAGGGGGTAGATGTAGGGTGAGAGGGGGTTGGTGAAAGGGGACGGAGGAAGCAGGGTGAGAGAGGGTTGGTGCAGGGTGAGAGGGTTTGTTGAAGGGGGGTGGAGGATGCAGGTGCAGGGGGGCGTGGGATGCAGGGGTAGAAAGGGTTAGAGGACACAGGGTGAGGGAGGACACAGGGTGAGAGTGGGGTTGGTGTAGGGTAAGGGGAAGACTCAAGGTGAGAGGGGGTTGATGTAGGGTGAGAGGGGGTTGGTGAAAGGAGACGGAGGATGCAGAGTGAGAGTGGGTTGGTGCTGGGGGGCAAGGGATGCAGGACTTGAGATGGTTGGTGTAGGGTGAGAGGAAAACAGGGTGAGGGAAGACACAGGGTGGGATTGGGTTGGTGTAAGGTGAGGGAAGATGCAGGGTGAGAGGGGGCGGAGGACACAGGATGAGGGAAGACTCAGGGTGAGAGGGGGTTGCTGTAGGGTGAGAGGAGGTTGGTGAAAGGGGACGGAGGAAGCAGGGTGAGAGAGGGTTGGTGCAGGGTGAGAGGGTTTGTTGAAGGGGGTGGAGGATGCAGGGTGATAGTGGGTTGGTGCAGGGGGGGCAAGGGATGCAGGATTTGAGATGGTTGGTGTAGGGTGAGAGGAAACAGGGTGAGGGAAGGCTCAGGGTGAGAGGGGGTTGGTGAAGGGTGAGAGGGGGTTGGTGAAAGGGGACGGAGGAAGCAGGGTGAGAGAGGGTTGGTGAAGGGTGAGAGGGGTTTGATGAAGGGGGTGGAGGATGCAGGTACAGAGGGTTGGTGCAGGGTGAGAGGGACACAGGGTGAGGGAAGACACAGGGTGAGAGTGGGGTTGGGTGTATGGTGAGGGAAGACTCAGGGTGAGAGGGGGATGATGTAGGGTGAGAGGGGGTTGGTGAAAGGGGACGGAGGAAGCAGGGTGAGAGAGGGTTGGTGGCAGGGTGAGAGGGTTTGTTGAAGGGGGGTGGAGGATGCAGGGTGAGAGTGGGTTGGTGCAGGGGGGCAAGGGGGTTGCAGGGATTTGAGATGGTTGGTGTAGGGTGAGAGGAAACAGGGTGAGGGAAGACACAGGGTGGGATTGGGTTGGTGTAGGGTGAGGGAAGATGCAGGGTGAGAGGGGGCGGAGGACACAGGATGAGGGAAGACTCAGGGTGAGAGGGGGTTGCTGTAGGGTGAGAGGAGGTTGGTGAAAGGGGACGGAGGAAGCAGGGTGAGAGAGGGTTGGTGCAGGGTGAGAGGGTTTGGTGAAGGGGGGTGGAGGATGCAGGGTGAGATTGGGTTGGTGCACGGGGGCAAGGGATGCAGGATTTGAGATGGTGGGTGTAGGGTGAGAGGAAACAGGGTGAGGGAAGACATGGGGTGGGATTGGGTTGGTGAAGGGTGAGAGGGGGTTGGTGAAAGGGGACGGAGGAAGCAGGGTGAGAGAGGGTTGGTGCAGGGTGAGAGGGTTTGGTGAAGGGGGGGTGGAGGATGCAGGGTGAGATTGGGTTGGTGCACGGGGGCAAGGGATGCAGGATTTGAGATGGTTGGTGTAGGGTGAGAGGGAAACAGGGTGAGGGAAGACACGGGGTGGGATTGGGTTGGTGTAGGGTGAGAGGAAACAGGGTGAGGGAAGACTCAGGGTGAGAGGGGGTTGATGTACGGTGAGAGGGGTTGGTGAAAGGGGACGGAGGAAGCAGGGTGAGAGAGGGTTGGTGCAGGGTGAGAGGGTTTGTTGAAGGGGGGTGGAGGATGCAGGGTGAGAGTGGGTTGGTGCAGGGTGGCCAGGGATGCAGGATTTGAGATGGTTGGTGTAGGGTGAGAGGAAACAGGGTGAGGGAAGGCTCAGGGTGAGAGGGGGTTTATGTAGGGTGAGAGGGGGTTGGTGAAAGGGGGACGGAGGAAGCAGGGTGACAGAGGGTTGGTGCAGGGTGAGAGGGTTTGTTGAAGGGGGTGGAGGATGCAGGGTGATAGTGGGTTGGTGCAGGGGGGGCAAGAGATGCAGGATTTGAGATGGTTGGTGTAGGGTGAGAGGAAACAGGGTGAGGGAAGGCTCAGGGTGAGAGGGGGTTGGTGAAGGGTGAGAGGGGGTTGGTGAGAGGGGACGGAGGAAGCAGGGTGAGAGAGGGTTGGTGAAGGGTGAGAGGGTTTGATGAAGGGGGTGGAGAATGCAGGTACAGAGGGTTGGTGCAGGGTGAGAGGACACAGGGTGAGGGAAGACACAGGGTGAGAGTGTGGTTGGTGTAGGGTGAGGGAAGACTCAGGGTGAGAGGGGGATGATGTAGGGTGAGAGGGGGTTGGTGAAAGGGGACGGAGGAAGCAGGGTGAGAGAGGGTTGGTGCAGGGTGAGAGGGTTTGTTGAAGGGGGGTGGAGGATGCAGGGTGAGAGTGGGTTGGTGCAGGGGGGCAAGGGATGCAGGATTTGAGATGGTTGGTGTAGGGTGAGAGGAAACAGGGTGAGGGAAGACACAGGGTGGGATTGGGTTAGTGTAGGGTGAGGGAAGATGCAGGGTGAGAGGGGGCGGAGGACACAGGATGAGGGAAGACTCAGGGTGAGAGGGGGTTTGCTGTAGGGTGAGAGGAGGTTGGTGAAAGGGGACGGAGGAAGCAGGGTGAGAGAGGGTTGGTGCAGGGTGAGAGGGTTTGTTGAAGGGGGTGGAGGATGCAGGGTGATAGTGGGTTGGTGCAGGGGGGGCAAGGGATGCAGGATTTGAGATGGTTGGTGTAGGGTGAGAGGAAACAGGGTGAGGGAAGGCTCAGGGTGAGAGGGGGTTGGTGAAGGGTGAGAGGGGGTTGGTGAAAGGGGACGGAGGAAGCAGGGTGAGAGAGGGTTGGTGAAGGGTGAGAGGGTTTGATGAAGGGGGTGGAGGATGCAGGTACAGAGGGTTGGTGCAGGGTGAGAGGACACAGGGTGAGGAAAGACACAGGGTGAGAGTGGGGTTGGTGTAAGGTGAGGGAAGACTCAGGGTGAGAGGGGGGATGATGTAGGGTGGAGAGGGGGTTGGTGAAAGGGGACGGAGGAAGCAGGGTGAGAGAGGGTTGGTGCAGGGTGAGAGGGTTTGTTGAAGGGGGGTGGAGGATGCAGGGTGAGAGTGGGTTGGTGCAGGGGGGCAAGGGATGCAGGATTTGAGATGGTTGGTGTAGGGTGAGAGGAAACAGGGTGAGGGAAGACACAGGGTGGGATTGGGTTGGTGTAGGGTGAGGGAAGATGCAGGGTGAGAGGTGGCGGAGGACACAGGATGAGGGAAGACTCAGGGGTGAGAGGGGGGTTGCTGTAGGGTGAGAGGAGGTTGGTGAAAGGGGACGGAGGAAGCAGGGTGAGAGAGAGGGTTGGTGCAGGGTGAGAGGGTTTGTTGAAGGGGGTGGAGGATGCAGGGTGATAGTGGGTTGGTGCAGGGGGGGCAAGGGATGCAGGATTTGAGATGGTTGGTGTAGGGTGAGAGGAAACAGGGTGAGGGAAGGCTCAGGGTGAGAGGGGGTTGGTGAAGGGTGAGAGGGGGTTGGTGAAAGGGGACGGAGGAAGCAGGGTGAGAGGGTTTGTTGAAGGGGGGTGGAGGATGCAGGGTGAGAGTGGGTTGGTGCAGGGGGGCAAGGGATGCAGGATTTGAGATGGTTGGTGTAGGGTGAGAGGAAACAGGGTGAGGGAAGACACAGGGTGGGATTGGGTTGGTGTAGGGTGAGGGAAGATGCAGGGTGAGAGGGGGCGGAGGACACAGGATGAGGGAAGACTCAGGGTGAGAGGGGGTTGCTGTAGGGTGAGAGGAGGTTGGTGAAAGGGGACGGAGGAAGCAGGGTGAGAGAGGGTTGGTGCAGGGTGAGAGGGTTTGTTGAAGGGGGTGGAGGATGCAGGGTGATAGTGGGTTGGTGCAGGGGGGGCAAGGGATGCAGGATTTGAGATGGTTGGTGTAGGGTGAGAGGAAACAGGGTGAGGGAAGGCTCAGGGTGAGAGGGGGTTGGTGAAGGGTGAGAGGGGGTTGGTGAAAGGGGACGGAGGAAGCAGGGTGAGAGAGGGTTGGTGAAGGGTGAGAGGGTTTGATGAAGGGGGTGGAGGATGCAGGTACAGAGGGTTGGTGCAGGGTGAGAGGACACAGGGTGAGAGTGGGGTTGGTGTAGGGTGAGGGAAGACTCAGGGTGAGAGGGGGATGATGTAGGGTGAGAGGGGGTTGGTGAAAGGGGACGGAGGAAGCAGGGTGAGAGAGGGTTGGTGCAGGGTGAGAGGGTTTGTTGAAGGGGGGTGGAGGATGCAGGGTGAGAGTGGGTTGGTGCAGGGGGGCAAGGGATGCAGGATTTGAGATGGTTGGTGTAGGGTGAGAGGAAACAGGGTGAGGGAAGTCACACGGTGGGATTGGGTTGGTGTAGGGTGAGGGAAGATGCAGGGTGAGAGGGGGCGGAGGACACAGGATGAGGGAAGACTCAGGGTGAGAGGGGGTTTATGTAGGGTGAGAGGGGGTTGGTGAAGGGGGGGCAAGGGATGCAGGATTTGAGATGGTTGGTGTAGGGTGAGAGGAAACAGGGTGAGGGAAGGCTCAGGGTGAGAGGGGGTTAGTGAAGGGTGAGAGGGGGTTGGTGAAAGGGGACGGAGGAAGCAGGGTGAGAGAGGGTTGGTGAAGGGTGAGAGGGTTTGATGAAGGGGGGTGGAGGATGCAGGTGCAGGGGGGCGTGGATTCAGGGGTACAGAGGGTTGGTGCAGGTTGAGAGGACACAAGGTGAGGGAAGACACAGGGTGAGAGTGGGGTTGGTGTAGGGTGAGGGAAGACTCAGGGTGAGAGGGGGTTGATGTAGAGTGAGAGGGGGTTGGTGAAAGGGGACGGAGGAAGCAGGGTAAGAGTGGGGTTGGTGAAGGGTGAGAGGGTTTGATGAAGGGGGGTGGAGGATGCAGGTGCAGGGGGGCATGGATTCAGGGGTACAGAGGGTTGGTGCAGGTTGAGAGGACACAAGGTGAGGGAAGACACAGGGTGAGAGTGGGGTTAGTGTAGGGTGAGGGAAGACTCAGGGTGAGAGGGGGTTGATGTAGGGTGAGAGGGGGTTGGTGAGAGGGGACGGAGGAAGCAGGGTGAGAGAGGGTTGGTGCAGGGTGAGAGGGTTTGTTAAAGGGGGGTGGAGGATGCAGGGTGAGAGTGGGTTGGTGCAGGGGGGCAAGGGATACAGGATTTGAGATGGTTGGTGTAGGGTGAGAGGAAACAGGGCGAGGGAAGGCTCAGGGTGGGATTGGGTGGGTGAAGGGTGAGAGGGGGTTGGTGAAAGGGGACGGAGGAAGCAGGGTGAGAGAGGGGTGGTGAAGGGTGAGAGGGTTTGATGAAGGGGGGTGGAGGATGCAGGTGCAGGGGGGCGTGGGATTCAGGGGTACAGAGGGTTGGTGCAGGGTGAGAGGACACAGGGTGAGGGAAGACACAGGGTGAGAGTGGGGTTGGTGTAGGGTGAGGGAAGACTCAGGGTGAGAGGGGGTTGATGTAGGGTGAGAGGGGTTGGTGAAAGGGGACGAAGGAAGCAGGGTGAGAGAGGGTTGGTGCAGGGTGAGAGGGTTTGTTGAAGGGGGAGGAGGATGCAGGGTGAGAGTGGGTTGGTGCAGGAGGGCAAGGGATGCAGGATTTGAGATGGTTGGTGTAGGGTGAGAGGAAACAGGGTGAGAGAAGGCTCAGGGTGGGATTGGGTGGGTGAAGGGTGAGAGGGGGTTGGTGAAAGGGGACAGAGGAAGCAGGGTAAGAGTGGGGTTGGTGAAGGGTGAGAGGGTTTGATGAAGGGGGGTGGAGGATGCAGGTGCAGGGGGCATGGGATTCAGGGGTACAGAGGGTTGGTGCAGGGTGAGAGGACACAGGGTGAGGGAAGACACAGGGTGAGAGTGGGGTTGGTGTAGGGTGAGGGAAGACTCAGGGTGAGAGGGGGATGATGTAGGGTGAGAGGAGGTTGGTGAAAGGGGACGGAGGAAGCAGGGTGAGAGAGGGTTGGTGCAGGGTGAGAGGGTTTGTTGAAGGGGGTGGAGGATGCAGGGTGATAGTGGGTTGGTGCAGGGGGGGCAAGGGATGCAGGATTTGAGATGGTTGGTGTAGGGTGAGAGGAAACAGGGTGAGGGAAGGCTCAGGGTGAGAGGGGGTTGGTGAAGGGTGAGAGGGGGTTGGTGAAAGGGGACGGAGGAAGCAGGGTGAGAGAGGGTTGGTGAAGGGTGAGAGGGTTTGATAAAGGGGGTGGAGGATGCAGGTACAGAGGGTTGGTGCAGGGTGAGAGGACACAGGGTGAGGAAAGACACAGGGTGAGAGTGGGGTTGGTGTAGGGTGAGGGAAGGCTCAGGGTGAGAGGGGGATGATGTAGGGTGAGAGGGGGTTGGTGAAAGGGGACGGAGGAAGCAGGGTGAGAGAGGGTTGGTGCAGGGTGAGAGGGTTTGTTGAAGGGGGGTGGAGGATGCAGGGTGAGAGTGGGTTGGTGCAGGGGGGCAAGGGATGCAGGATTTGAGATGGTTGGTGTAGGGTGAGAGGAAACAGGGTGAGGGAAGACACAGGGTGGGATTGGGTTGGTGTAGGGTGAGGGAAGATGCAGGGTGAGAGGGGGCGGAGGACACAGGATGAGGGAAGACTCAGGGTGAGAGGGGGTTGCTGTAGGGTGAGAGGAGGTTGGTGAAAGGGGACGGAGGAAGCAGGGTGAGAGAGGGTTGGTGCAGGGTGAGAGGGTTTGTTGAAGGGGGTGGAGGATGCAGGGTGATAGTGGGTTGGTGCAGGGGGGGCAAGGGATGCAGGATTTGAGATGGTTGGTGTAGGGTGAGAGGAAACAGGGTGAGGGAAGGCTCAGGGTGAGAGGGGGTTGGTGAAGGGTGAGAGGGGGTTGGTGAAAGGGGACGGAGGAAGCAGGGTGAGAGGGTTTGTTGAAGGGGGGTGGAGGATGCAGGGTGAGAGTGGGTTGGTGCAGGGGGGCAAGGGATGCAGGATTTGAGATGGTTGGTGTAGGGTGAGAGGAAACAGGGTGAGGGAAGACACAGGGTGGGATTGGGTTGGTGTAGGGTGAGGGAAGATGCAGGGTGAGAGGGGGCGGAGGACACAGGATGAGGGAAGACTCAGGGTGAGAGGGGGTTGCTGTAGGGTGAGAGGAGGTTGGTGAAAGGGGACGGAGGAAGCAGGGTGAGAGAGGGTTGGTGCAGGGTGAGAGTGTTTGTTGAAGGGGGTGGAGGATGCAGGGTGATAGTGGGTTGGTGCAGGGGGGGCAAGGGATGCAGGATTTGAGATGGTTGGTGTAGGGTGAGAGGAAACAGGGTGAGGGAAGGCTCAGGGTGAGAGGGGGTTGGTGAAGGGTGAGAGGGGGTTGGTGAAAGGGGACGGAGGAAGCAGGGTGAGAGAGGGTTGGTGAAGGGTGAGAGGGTTTGATGAAGGGGGTGGAGGATGCAGGTACAGAGGGTTGGTGCAGGGTGAGAGGACACAGGGTGAGGGAAGACACAGGGTGAGAGTGGGGTTGGTGTAGGGTGAGGGAAGACTCAGGGTGAGAGGGGGATGATGTAGGGTGAGAGGGGGTTGGTGAAAGGGGACGGAGGAAGCAGGGTGAGAGAGGGTTGGTGCAGGGTGAGAGGGTTTGTTGAAGGGGGGTGGAGGATGCAGGGTGAGAGTGGGTTGGTGCAGGGGGGCAAGGGATGCAGGATTTGAGATGGTTGGTGTAGGGTGAGAGGAAACAGGGTGAGGGAAGTCACACGGTGGGATTGGGTTGGTGTAGGGTGAGGGAAGATGCAGGGTGAGAGGGGGCGGAGGACACAGGATGAGGTAAGGCTCAGGGTGAGAGGGGGTTGGTGAAGGGTGAGAGGGGGTTGGTGAAAGGGGACAGAGGAAGCAGGGTGAGAGAGGGTTGGTGAAGGGTGAGAGGGCTTGATGAAGGGGGGTGGAGGATGCAGGTGCAGGGGGGCGTGGGAATCAGGGGTACAGAGGATTGGTGCAGGGTGGGAGGACACAGGGTGAGGGAAGACACAGGGTGAGAGTGGGGTTGGTGTAGGGTGAGGGAAGACTCAGGGTGAGAGGGGGATGATGTAGGGTGAGAGGGGGTTGGTGAAAGGGGACAGAGGAAGCAGGGTGAAAGAGGGTTGGTGCAGGGTGAGAGGGTTTGTTGAAGGGGGGTGGAGGATGCAGGGTGCAGGGGGGCAAGGGATGCAGGATTTGAGATGGTTGGTGTAGGGTGAGAGGAAACAGGGTGAGGGAAGACACAGGGTGGGATTGGGTTGGTGTAGGGTGAGGGAAGATGCAGGGTGAGAGGGGGCGGAGGACACAGGATGAGGGAAGACTCAGGGTGAGAGGGGGTTGCTGTAGGGTGAGAGGAGGTTGGTGAAAGGGGACGGAGGAAGCAGGGTGAGAGAGGGTTGGTGCAGGGTGAGAGGGTTTGTTGAAGGGGGGTGGAGGATGCAGGGTGAGAGTGGGTTGGTGCAGGGGGGCCAGGGATGCAGGATTTGAGATGGTTGGTGTAGGGTGAGAGGAAACAGGGTGAGGGAAGACTCAGGGTGAGAGGGGGTTGATGTAGGGTGAGAGGGGTTGGTGAAAGGGGACGGAGGAAGCAGGGTGAGAGAGGGTTGGTGCAGGGTGAGAGGGTTTGTTGAAGGGGGGAGGAGGATGCAGGGTGAGAGTGGGTTGGTGCAGGGGGGCAAGGGATGCAGGATTTGAGATGGTTGGTGTAGGGTGAGAGGAAACAGGGTGAGGGAAGGCTCAGGGTGGGATTGGGTGGGTGAATGGTGACAGGGGGTTGGTGAAAGGGGACGGAGGAAGCAGGGTAAGAGTGGGGTTGGTGAAGGGTGAGAGGGTTTGATGAAGGGGGGTGGAGGATGCAGGGTGAGAGTGGGTTGGTGCAGGGGGGCAAGGGATACAGGATTTGAGATGGTTGGTGTAGGGTGAGAGGAAACAGGGCGAGGGAAGGCTCAGGGTGGGATTGGGTGGGTGAAGGGTGAAAGGGGGTTGGTGAAAGGGGACGGAGGAAGCAGGGTGAGAGAGGGGTGGTGAAGGGTGAGAGGGTTTGATGAAGGGGGGTGGAGGATGCAGGTGCAGGGGGGCGTGGGATTCAGGGGTACAGAGGGTTGGTGCAGGGTGAGAGGACACAGGGTGAGGGAAGACACAGGGTGAGAGTGGGGTTGGTGTAGGGTGAGGGAAGACTCAGGGTGAGAGGGGGTTGATGTAGGGTGAGAGGGGGTTGGTGAAAGGGGACGGAGGAAGCAGGGTGAGAGAGGGTTGGTGCAGGGTGAGAGGGTTTGTTGAAGGGGGGTAGAGGATGCAGGGTGAGAGTGGGTTGGTGCAGGGGGGCAAGGGATACAGGATTTGAGATGGTTGGTGTAGGGTGAGAGGAAACAGGGTGAGGGAAGACACAGGGTGTGTCACGGACCCACCGGTCGCCTGCTCCGATACGTCAATCTGAGCAGCGCCGGCCGTGACTGGGGTTCACTCAGGACACTCGGGTCCTTTCCTTGAGGTACACTGCCACCAGCCAAAACCTGATTTTAGCGCCTGAAACTGCGCAAGGGGCGGCTTGGCTCGCCCCTGACCACACAATACAAGATAACAATGGTAACGTTTTCCAGCCTTTCTCTCCTGAGGCTAATGAGTCTTAAGAACACAGAACCAGAACTGGGAATATGTATTATTTATTCCTAGAAATACTACAGAACTTTAAACAAAATGGTTACAAGACATTACAATGATTTTAAAAGTACACACAACGATTTTTAAATGCAAATTTCAGAAATAAAATAAAAAGGGAAAAAAGACAGAACCGTATCTTACAATCCTGAAGTGGGGGGGTTCTCCACAAGAAATCTCTCGTCGCCTACAGCCTGATTGCTAGACCCCCAGGTAGTGACACTGACTATCCCAAGGTACAGAGGTTTTATCTGCAGCCTCCCTCATCCCTCCCACCCTTGGGATTTTTAACCATTCCCTTGCTGAGCCTAGTGAAGGTCCCTAGATCTTTCCCATAAAGAATTTGTCCCTGCTTTGAAGTAGATCTTATACATTCCTCAAGTGATAAGAGGTCATTTAGTGCAGGGCCAGAGCCACTTTGGCCGGTTGGCTGGACACTATTGCTCTCCCCCCCAATCTGGTTTATGAGGGGTCTCAGATCTTATCTTACATCCTAACTCCAGAGGAGTCCACAGATGGCTACACTCCCTGGGTCACCAATAGTCCACACACATAATACATGACATGTTCTGATCTCCCACATAATAATCACAGGCGGCCTGATTTTACCAAACATACCAGACATACATTGATTGCACAGATAATCATAACAGGAGGCATACGTTAATTTGATCGATCACCTGATCTGATCGTTACACCTCCCCCTTTTAAAATGGCGCACAGAGGTGGTGACCCACGTCACCATCTCCTCAGTGCGCTATTCACTACATCACCTGGACAGGTAGCAGTGGTCTCTGTGCTGAGACAGACTGCCACTGATTCTGCGGGATCTGTACTAACACTTCACTATACTTGACGTCTGTCCTGGCACCACCTGACGCCATAGCCGTGGCTAGGGTGGGCAATGGGCATAGTCCCTGTCCCTCTCGCAGGAGATGGCAAACTAAAAGCACACAGGTGTCCTCGAACCCATAGTCTGTGAGCACACTGATATAGTGGGAGCTGTGTCCATCCCGGCTGATATTGACACAGCCCACCACAGCTGTGCGTCGGACTCCTGGGCACGGATTCTCCCCTGCAGCTGGCAGTTTGGCCTTACTCACTGAGATCAGCACCAGACCATTCCGCCACACCCCAAACGGCCATCCCCCTGGGACTCGTAACTCGGCACGTTTAACTATACCACAGGTGTGGGGCATTCTCCCCGCACTATATACAGACTTAAACATGTCTTCCCAGCACCTCTCCTGAGCTGACTGACCCCCCCTCCCCTTCACTGGGGGGCAGGTCCACTCACTCAACACCTCACACCTCATCCTTTTGTGAGGAGATTCTCCCTCTTTGTCTGTGTGTGTGAATTGTGAAGGGGGGCACGTTTCTGCAAGGGGGAATACCAGCAGGTCATTGTCCCCTGTCTTGGGAACATCCCAGCTCAGCTTTCCTGAGGTTAATGGAGCTGAGTTTACCTGTGCTTCACGGGCCCTCCCACCCTTCTGGTTACACACAGCAGCTTCCCTACTAGCCACTGGCTCTATTCCTGACACAACCCTCTCACTGTACCCAGGGGTATCTTTCCCACTTCCCAGGTATGGGGCAGCCTGTGCAGGGTCGATTCTCAGTTCTGCGTGGAAAGCCAAGCTTTCCATGTCAGTCCAGGACACCTTCCTGAGCCTGACCTTCCCTCCCAGACCCGCAGGTTCTGTGCCTGGGGTGGTGCCACTGAGGTTCTCAGGAGAGGCATCCGTTATCCAGTGATGCTGGAAAAATGCACTCTCTGGAGGATTCTCAGTGTCTGGAGGGAACCCCTGCTGTGTTCCTGTATATGTGTTTGTGTGTCTACAGGAAGGAGGGGGGTTTGAGGGGAAAGCTGCAGTAAGGGACACTCTCTCCCTATCTAACAGGTCTACAGTGCACACAGGACCCACCGGGTCACTTATTATACCTGGTACCACATTTCCCACAGTAGCGCAAGACATCACATTATCAACAGTAACATCAATATCATAACCTGGGGAGACATCCTGCAATACCTGCAAATTAGCCTGTGCATCTTCCACAACACATGGGGCCCATCCTGCTGGCTTACAATTGCACCGTGGCAAAAACTCTATATCTGGGTCCCATTGTCTCTGAGCAGGAATGGGGTTATCTGAGCATGTTGTCACCAGTAACTTATTGGCAGGTACATGCGCTGCCTGCAACCAACTCAGATCTGTCCCATTTGTGCAGTTAGCGACCCCATGCCCGATGTCACAACCAGACATCACTGGAGGAACAGGGTTAACGTCTAGCACAGCAACCTTAATGACATCACCATCAGCACTCCTACCACTGATGAGTGAGGGTGTCTCATTCCCAACTAGATTAGGGCATTCATTTAACCCCACAAACTGGCAAGGATTACCCACTATACCTGTCTCTAACTCACCCTTCACCTGTACCGAAGGTACGGCACTATCACAGATCATCCCAGGGGCTTCACACAAAATAACAACATTGCAATGTTCAGCATGGTTACATACTACCTGAGATGCATCATATGGTTCAGAAGGGTTAGCGACAGATATGTGTGGAGTTAATAAAAGTCCCACATCAGTAGTCCCACACATACTTGTGTGCATACAGTCAGAAAGTCCCATCCCTATTTCCGACATAGTCTCTCCCCTGCATACTTTCACTATGCAGCCAGCCGCTTCCGGCAACAAATCTGGAGCAACGGGAGGGAACATGCTGCTCACATCTTCCAGCAGTTTAAACTGGACCTTGTGATGTGAGGTCTCTGGAACAGGTTCCACACCGATTGTAGCAGGCCCGGGTACCATGTCCATGAGGGAAACCCCGGTAGGCTGTGTCGTTGGTTCCATAGCTGGTGATAGAAGCTGTTCCAGGCGATTCCTTTCAGCCTCTGCCCAGCGGCACTGCTCTTTCCACCATGGAGTATCGAGCTTTTTACAATCATAAGCATATTGCTGCGCTATTTCAAAACAGTCCGTCAGGTCTCTCAGCAGTAACCAAGGAGTCGCATCGGGACCCCAGGTTAGGAACTCACCGCGATACATGCCAAAAACATTGCGCTCATCATTTCGTGCACGGGTGAGCCGCTTGATCATCTCCCAGCGGGACTTGTTGGGGCAGGAGATACCTTGCAGCTGACATTCTGTAGTGAGTTCTTCTGGGCTCATAAGCCTAAACGGATAATCATCACCATATGGGTCAGAATACTCACTGGGCTCTTCTGGTGCTGTAGGGGATTGGTACTCTGCAGTCTCCCTGACTGCCACACATCCTACAGTCTCCCTGGTGCTAGCAGAGATGTCACCTCTCTGAGCATCGGCTGTAGTGTCCAGGGCCAGCTCATTACTCACAACCAAGCTGACACTCACTTGGCTTCCTCTGTCTGCTTTCAAGACAGGGAACTGTGCCTGACGCGGTCCGGTGAAATTCGCGTCAGCGGTCATTTGGGACCTCTGTCCCTTGTTAGGCTCCCCATGATTGATAACAGAGTCCACACCATGATCCAACACATTATTTACTTCCGCAGACAGTAAAAGTTCAGTACGAAGCCCATCTCCTGCTAACTCAGTAGCCACGGCAGATAAAGTCTCACGTAAAGGTTCGCCATCATGATGCCCTGTATCATCCTCCACTGGTTCACCAACAGCGATCAGCCCCCTGAGCCTCACCAGTTCCAACTGGTACTCACGCTCGGCCTGACGCTCCGCAGCCTCTCTGTCCACAGTGGCTTTGCGCTCCGCAGCCTCTCTGTCGACAATGGCTTGGCAGTGCTGCACCAGCTGCAAAGCGAATACGGGGTTCACATTCTTAATTTGCCCGATAACAGCTAGAAGGTCGCTCGGCAGTGTAGACTTGCTGGGTCCAGCAGAAGGGTTTAACCCTGGCGCGGCATCGTTTGTACTGTCCAGTGCTGACTGAGCCCCTGGGGTAGGATTGTCCATGGACTGGTTTCCTCCAGCAGCTAGAGTCCGATCGGCATCCACTAGTGCCTGAATCATACGTTTTCTACTCTGGCCAGACCAAGGGATATTCCTCTGCACACACATGACCGCCAGGTCATCTCTCCTCATCTGCTGGTAATCAGCCATCCTGAGTCTCACACTTGTCAAATAAAATGATAGGAAAGAAAAACAAGAGAAGGGAGGGAACAGAAATTGCATCCACTGTGTGACTTTTAAAACTATAGTAAAGCTCTGAGTTCTGATTCTGGTGATGTGGGTATTTCACACAAAATTCTACCCACACTCACTTAAAATCTTAAAGAGAAAAATAAATTCTCCACCCCACCGCTTGCCACCAAATGTCACGGACCCACCGGTCGCCTGCTCCGATACGTCAATCTGAGCAGCGCCGGCCGTGACTGGGGTTCACTCAGGACACTCGGGTCCTTTCCTTGAGGTACACTGCCACCAGCCAAAACCTGATTTTAGCGCCTGAAACTGCGCAAGGGGCGGCTTGGCTCGCCCCTGACCACACAATACAAGATAACAATGGTAACGTTTTCCAGCCTTTCTCTCCTGAGGCTAATGAGTCTTAAGAACACAGAACCAGAACTGGGAATATGTATTATTTATTCCTAGAAATACTACAGAACTTTAAACAAAATGGTTACAAGACATTACAATGATTTTAAAAGTACACACAACGATTTTTAAATGCAAATTTCAGAAATAAAATAAAAAGGGAAAAAAGACAGAACCGTATCTTACAATCCTGAAGTGGGGGGGTTCTCCACAAGAAATCTCTCGTCGCCTACAGCCTGATTGCTAGACCCCCAGGTAGTGACACTGACTATCCCAAGGTACAGAGGTTTTATCTGCAGCCTCCCTCATCCCTCCCACCCTTGGGATTTTTAACCATTCCCTTGCTGAGCCTAGTGAAGGTCCCTAGATCTTTCCCATAAAGAATTTGTCCCTGCTTTGAAGTAGATCTTATACATTCCTCAAGTGATAAGAGGTCATTTAGTGCAGGGCCAGAGCCACTTTGGCCGGTTGGCTGGACACTATTGCTCTCCCCCCCAATCTGGTTTATGAGGGGTCTCAGATCTTATCTTACATCCTAACTCCAGAGGAGTCCACAGATGGCTACACTCCCTGGGTCACCAATAGTCCACACACATAATACATGACATGTTCTGATCTCCCACATAATAATCACAGGCGGCCTGATTTTACCAAACATACCAGACATACATTGATTGCACAGATAATCATAACAGGAGGCATACGTTAATTTGATCGATCACCTGATCTGATCGTTACAGGGTGGGATTGGGTTGGTGTAGGGTGAGGGAAGATGCAGGGTGAGAGGGGGCGGAGGACACAGGATGAGGGAAGACTCAGGGTGAGAGGGGGTTGCTGTAGGGTGAGAGGAGGTTGGTGAAAGGGGACGGAGGAAGCAGGGTGAGAGAGGGTTGGTGCAGGGTGAGAGGGTTTGTTGAAGGGGGGTGGAGGATGCAGGGTGAGAGTGGGTTGGTGCAGGGGGGCCAGGGATGCAGGATTTGAGATGGTTGGTGTAGGGTGAGAGGAAACAGGGTGAGGGAAGACTCAGGGTGAGAGGGGGTTGATGTAGGGTGAGAGGGGTTGGTGAAAGGGGACGGAGGAAGCAGGGAGAGAGTGGGTTGGTGCAGGGGGGCAAGGGATGCAGGATTTAAAATGGTTGGTGTAGGGTGAGAGGAGAAGATGCAGGGTGAGAGGGGGCGGAGGACACAGGATGAGGGAAGACTCAGGGTGAGAGGGGGTTTATGTAGGGTGAGAGGGGGTTGGTGAAAGGGGACGGAGGAAGCAGGGTGAGAGAGGGTTGGTGCAGGGTGAGAGGGTTTGTTGAAGGGGGTGGAGGATGCAGGGTGATAGTGGGTTGGTGCAGGGGGGGCAAGGGATGCAGGATTTGAGATGGTTGGTGTAGGGTGAGAGGAAACAGGGTGAGGGAAGGCTCAGGGTGAGAGGGGGTTGGTGAAGGGTGAGAGGGGGTTGGTGAAAGGGGACAGAGGAAGCAGGGTGAGAGAGGGTTGGTGAAGGGTGAGAGGGTTTGATGAAGGGGGGTGGAGGATGCAGGTGCAGGGGGGCGTGGGAATCAGGGGTACAGAGGGTTGGTGCAGGGTGGGAGGACACAGGGTGAGGGAAGACACAGGGTGAGAGTGGGGTTGGTGTAGGGTGAGGGAAGACTCAGGGTGAGAGGGGGTTGATGTAGGGTGAGAGGGGGTTGGTGAAAGGGGACGGAGGAAGCAGGGTGAGAGAGGGTTGGTGCAGGGTGAGAGGGTTTGTTGAAGGGGGGTGGAGGATGCAGGGTGAGAGTGGGTTGGTGCAGGGGGGCAAGGGATGCAGGATTTGAGATGGTTGGTGTAGGGTGAGAGGAAACAGGGTGAGGGAAGACACAGGGTGGGATTGGGTTGGTGTAGGGTGAGGGAAGATGCAGGGTGAGAGGGGGCGGAGGACACAGGATGAGGGAAGACTCAGGGTGAGAGGGTTGCTGTAGGGTGAGAGGAGGTTGGTGAAAGGGGACGGAGGAAGCAGGGTGAGAGAGGGTTGGTGCAGGGTGAGAGGGTTTGTTGAAGGGGGGTGGAGGATGCAGGGTGAGAGTGGGTTGGTGCAGGGGGGCCAGGGATGCAGGATTTGAGATGGTTGGTGTAGGGTGAGAGGAAACAGGGTGAGGGAAGACTCAGGGTGAGAGGGGGTTGATGTAGGGTAAGAGGGGTTGGTGAAAGGGGACGGAGGAAGCAGGGTGAGAGAGGGTTGGTGCAGGGTGAGAGGGTTTGTTGAAGGGGGGAGGAGGATGCAGGGTGAGAGTGGGTTGGTGCAGGGGGGCAAGGGATGCAGGATTTGAGATGGTTGGTGTAGGGTGAGAGGAAACAGGGTGAGGGAAGGCTCAGGGTGGGATTGGGTGGGTGAATGGTGAGAGGGGGTTGGTGAAAGGGGACGGAGGAAGCAGGGTAAGAGTGGGGTTGGTGAAGGGTGAGAGGGTTTGATGAAGGGGGGTGGAGGATGCAGGTGCAGGGGGGCGTGGGATTCAGGGGTACAGAGGGTTGGTGCAGGGTGAGAGGACACAGGGTGAGGGAAGACACAGGGTGAGAGTGGGGTTGGTGTAGGGTGAGGGAAGACTCAGGGTGAGAGGGGGTTGATGTAGGGTGAGAGGGGGTTGGTGAAAGGGGACGGAGGAAGCAGGGTGAGAGAGGGTTGGTGCAGGGTGAGAGGGTTTGTTAAAGGGGGGTGGAGGATGCAGGGTGAGAGTGGGTTGGTGCAGGGGGGCAAGGGATACAGGATTTGAGATGGTTGGTGTAGGGTGAGAGGAAACAGGGCGAGGGAAGGCTCAGGGTGGGATTGGGTGGGTGAAGGGTGAGAGGGGGTTGGTGAAAGGGGACGGAGGAAGCAGGGTGAGAGAGGGGTGGTGAAGGGTGAGAGGGTTTGATGAAGGGGGGTGGAGGATGCAGGTGCAGGGGGGCGTGGGATTCAGGGGTACAGAGGGTTGGTGCAGGGTGAGAGGACACAGGGTGAGGGAAGACACAGGGTGAGAGTGGGGTTGGTGTAGGGTGAGGGAAGACTCAGGGTGAGAGGGGGTTGATGTAGGGTGAGAGGGGTTGGTGAAAGGGGACGAAGGAAGCAGGGTGAGAGAGGGTTGGTGCAGGGTGAGAGGGTTTGTTGAAGGGGGAGGAGGATGCAGGGTGAGAGTGGGTTGGTGCAGGGGGGCAAGGGATGCAGGATTTGAGATGGTTGGTGTAGGGTGAGAGGAAACAGGGTGAGAGAAGGCTCAGGGTGGGATTGGGTGGGTGAAGGGTGAGAGGGGGTTGGTGAAAGGGGACAGAGGAAGCAGGGTAAGAGTGGGGTTGGTGAAGGGTGAGAGGGTTTGATGAAGGGGGGTGGAGGATGCAGGTGCAGGGGGGCATGGGATTCAGGGGTACAGAGGGTTGGTGCAGGGTGAGAGGACACAGGGTGAGGGAAGACACAGGGTGAGAGTGGGGTTGGTGTAGGGTGAGGGAAGACTCAGGGTGAGAGTGGGATGATGTAGGGTGAGAGGAGGTTGGTGAAAGGGGACGGAGGAAGCAGGGTGAGAGAGGGTTGGTGCAGGGTGAGAGGGTTTTTTGAAGGGGGTGGAGGATGCAGGGTGAGAGTGGGTTGGTGCAGGGGGGCAAGGGATGCAGGATTTGAGATGGTTGGTGTAGGGTGAGAGGAAACAGGGTGAGGGAAGACACAGGGTGGGATTGGGTTGGTGTAGGGTGAGGGAAGATGCAGGGTGAGAGGGGGCGGAGGACACAGGATGAGGGAAGACTCAGGGTGAGAGGGGGTTGCTGTAGGGTGAGAGGAGGTTGGTGAAAGGGGACGGAGGAAGCAGGGTGAGAGAGGGTTGGTGCAGGGTGAGAGGGTTTGTTGAAGGGGGTGGAGGATGCAGGGTGATAGTGGGTTGGTGCAGGGGGGGCAAGGGATGCAGGATTTGAGATGGTTGGTGTAGGGTGAGAGGAAACAGGGTGAGGGAAGGCTCAGGGTGAGAGGGGGTTGGTGAAGGGTGAGAGGGGGTTGGTGAAAGGGGACGGAGGAAGCAGGGTGAGAGGGTTTGTTGAAGGGGGGTGGAGGATGCAGGGTGAGAGTGGGTTGGTGCAGGGGGGCAAGGGATGCAGGATTTGAGATGGTTGGTGTAGGGTGAGAGGAAACAGGGTGAGGGAAGACACAGGGTGGGATTGGGTTGGTGTAGGGTGAGGGAAGATGCAGGGTGAGAGGGGGCGGAGGACACAGGATGAGGGAAGACTCAGGGTGAGAGGGGGTTGCTGTAGGGTGAGAGGAGGTTGGTGAAAGGGGACGGAGGAAGCAGGGTGAGAGAGGGTTGGTGCAGGGTGAGAGGGTTTGTTGAAGGGGGTGGAGGATGCAGGGTGATAGTGGGTTGGTGCAGGGGGGGCAAGGGATGCAGGATTTGAGATGGTTGGTGTAGGGTGAGAGGAAACAGGGTGAGGGAAGGCTCAGGGTGAGAGGGGGTTGGTGAAGGGTGAGAGGGGGTTGGTGAAACGGGACGGAGGAAGCAGGGTGAGAGAGGGTTGGTGAAGGGTGAGAGGGTTTGATGAAGGTGGTGGAGGATGCAGGTACAGAGGGTTGGTGCAGGGTGAGAGGACACAGGGTGAGGGAAGACACAGGGTGAGAGTGGGGTTGGTGTAGGGTGAGGGAAGACTCAGGGTGAGAGGGGGATGATGTAGGGTGAGAGGGGGTTGGTGAAAGGGGACGGAGGAAGCAGGGTGAGAGAGGGTTGGTGCAGGGTGAGAGGGTTTGTTGAAGGGGGGTGGAGGATGCAGGGTGAGAGTGGGTTGGTGCAGGGGGGCAAGGGATGCAGGATTTGAGATGGTTGGTGTAGGGTGAGAGGAAACAGGGTGAGGGAAGTCACACGGTGGGATTGGGTTGGTGTAGGGTGAGGGAAGATGCAGGGTGAGAGGGGGCGGAGGACACAGGATGAGGGAAGACTCAGGGTGAGAGGGGGTTTATGTAGGGTGAGAGGGGGTTGGTGAAGGGGGGGCAAGGGATGCAGGATTTGAGATGGTTGGTGTAGGGTGAGAGGAAACAGGGTGAGGGAAGGCTCAGGGTGAGAGGGGGTTAGTGAAGGGTGAGAGGGGGTTGGTGAAAGGGGACGGAGGAAGCAGGGTGAGAGAGGGTTGGTGAAGGGTGAGAGGGTTTGATGAAGGGGGGTGGAGGATGCAGGTGCAGGGGGGCGTGGATTCAGGGGTACAGAGGGTTGGTGCAGGTTGAGAGGACACAAGGTGAGGGAAAACACAGGGTGAGAGTGGGGTTGGTGTAGGGTGAGGGAAGACTCAGGGTGAGAGGGGGTTGATGTAGAGTGAGAGGGGGTTGGTGAAAGGGGACGGAGGAAGCAGGGTGAGAGGGTTTGTTGAAGGGGGGTGGAGGATGCAGGGTGAGAGTGGGTTGGTGCAGGGGGGCAAGGGATGCAGGATTTGAGATGGTTGGTGTAGGGTGAGAGGAAACAGGGTGAGGGAAGACACAGGGTGGGATTGGGTTGGTGTAGGGTGAGGGAAGATGCAGGGTGAGAGGGGGCTGAGGACACAGGATGAGGGAAGACTCAGGGTGAGAGGGGGTTGCTGTAGGGTGAGAGGAGGTTGGTGAAAGGGGACGGAGGAAGCAGGGTGAGAGAGGGTCGGTGCAGGGTTAGAGGGTTTGTTGAAGGGGGGTGGAGGATGCAGGGTGATAGTGGGTTGGTGCAGGGGGGCCAGGTATGCAGGATTTGAGATGGTTGGTGTAGGGTGAGAGGAAACAGGGTGAGGGAAGGCTCAGGGTGAGAGGGGGTTGGTGAAAGGGGACGGAGGAAGTCGGGTGAGAGAGGGTTGGTGAAGGGTGAGAGGGTTTGATGAAGGGGGGTGGAGGATGCAGGTGCAGGGGGGCGTGGGATTCAGGGGTACAGAGGGTTGGTGCAGGGTGAGAGGACACAGGGTGAGGGAAGACACAGGGTGAGAGTGGGGTTGGTGTAGGGTGAGGGAAGACTCAGGGTGAGAGGGGGTTGATGTAGGGTGAGAGGGGTTGGTGAAAAAGGACGGAGGAAGCAGGGTGAGAGAGGGTTGGTGCAGGGTGAGAGGGTTTGTTGAAGGGGGGAGGAGGATGCAGGGTGAGAGTGGGTTGGTGCAGGGGGGCAAGGGATGCAGGATTTGAGATGGTTGGTGTAGGGTGAGACTAAACAGGGTGAGGGAAGGCTCAGGGTGGGATTGGGTGGGTGAAGGGTGAGAGGGGGTTGGTGAAAGGGGACGGAGGAAGCAGGGTGAGAGTGGGGTTGGTGATGGGTGAGAGGGTTTGATGAAGGGGGGTGGAGGATGCAGTTGCAGGGGGGCGTGGGATTCAGGGGTACAGAGGGTTGGTGCAGGGTGAGAGGACACAGGGTGAGGGAAGACACAGGGTGAGAGTGGGGTTGGTGTAGGGTGAGGGAAGACTCAGGGTGAGAGGGGGTTGATGTAGGGTGAGAGGGGGTTGGT
Organism: Crinia signifera; assembly: GCF_055691185.1. Taxonomy (NCBI): domain Eukaryota; kingdom Metazoa; phylum Chordata; class Amphibia; order Anura; family Myobatrachidae; genus Crinia; species Crinia signifera. Next base: position 23,758 of record NW_028142110.1, read on the forward strand.
GAAAGGGGACGGAGGAAGCAGGGTGAGAGAGGGTTGGTGCAGGGTGAGAGGGTTTGTTGAAGGGGGGTGGAGGATGCAGGGTGAGAGTGGGTTGGTGCAAGGGGGCAAGGGATACAGAATTTGAGATGGTTGGTGTAGGGTGAGAGGAAACAGGGTGAGGGAAGACACAGGGTGGGATTGGGTGGGTGTAGGGTGAGGGAAGATCCAGGGTGAGAGGGGGAGGAGGACACAGGATGAGGGAAGACTCAGGGTGAGAGGGGGTAGATGTAGGGTGAGAGGGGGTTGGTGAAAGGGGACGGAGGAAGCAGGGTGAGAGAGGGTTGGTGCAGGGTGAGAGGGTTGTTGAAGGGGGGTGGAGGATGCAGGGTGAGAGTGGGTTGGTGCAGGGGGGCAAGGGATACAGGATTTGAGATGGTTGGTGTAGGGTGAGAGGAAACAGGGTGAGGGAAGACACAGGGTGGGATTGGGTGGGTGTAGGGTGAGGGAAGATGCAGGGTGAGAGGGGGCGGAGGACACAGGATGAGGGAAGACTCAGGGTGAGAGGGGGTAGATGTAGGGTGAGAGGGGGTTGGTGAAAGGGGACGGAGGAAGCAGGGTGAGAGAGGGTTGGTGCAGGGTGAGCGGGTTTGTTGAAGGGGGGTGGAGGATGCAGGTGCAGGGGGGCGTGGGATGCAGGGGTAGAAAGGGTTGGTGCAGGATTAGAGGACACAGGGTGAGGGAAGACACAGGGTGAGAGTAGGGTTGGTGTAAGGTAAGGGAAGACTCAAGGTGAAAGGGGGTTGATGTAGGATGAGAGGGGGTTGGTGAAAGGGGACGGAGGATGCAGAGTGAGAGTGGGTTGGTGCTGGGGGGCAAGGGATTCAGGACTTGAGATGGTTGGTGTAGGGTGAGAGGAAACAGGGTGAGGGAAGACACAGGGTGGGATTGGGTTGGTGTAGGGTGAGGGAAGATGCAGGGTGAGAGGGGGCGGAGGACACAGGATGAGGAAAGACTCAGGGTGAGAGGGGGTTTATGTAGGGTGAGAGGGGGTTGGTGAAAGGGAACGGAGGAAGCAGGGTGAGAGAGGGTTGGTGCAGGGTGAGAGGGTTTGTTGAAGGGGGTGGAGGATGCAGAGTGATAGTGGGTTGGTGCAGGGGGGGCAAGGGATGCAGGATTTGAGATGGTTGGTGTAGGGTAAGAGGAAACAGGGTGAGGGAAGGCTCAGGGTGGGATTGGGTGGGTTAAGGGTGAGAGGGGGTTGGTGAAAGGGGACGGAGGAAGCAGGGTGAGAGTGGGGTTGGTGAAGGGTGAGAGGGTTTGATGAAGGGGGGTGGAGGATGCAGGTGCAGGGGGGCGTGGGATTCAGGGGTACAGAGGGTTGGTGCAGGGTGAGAGGACACAGGGTGAGGGAAGACACAGGGTGGGATTGGGTGGGTGTAGGGTGAGGGAAGATGCAGGGTGAGAGGGGGTGGAGGACACAGGATGAGGGAAGACTCAGGGTGAGAGGGGGTAGATGTAGGGTGAGAGGGGGTTGGTGAAAGGGGACGGAGGAAGCAGGGTGAGAGAGGGTTGGTGCAGGGTGAGAGGGTTTGTTGAAGGGGGGTGGAGGATGCAGGGTGAGAGTAGGTTGGTGCAGGGGGGCAAGGGATGCAGGATTTGAGATGGTTGGTGTAGGGTGAGAGGAATAAGGGTGAGGGAAGACACAGGGTGGGATTGGGTTGGTGTAGGGTGAGGGAAGATGCAGGGTGAGAGGGGGCGGAGGACACAGGATGAGGGAAGACTCAGGGTGAGAGGGGGTTGCTGTAGGGTGAGAGGAGGTTGGTGAAAGGGGACGGAGGAAGCAGGGTGAGAGAGGGTTGGTGCAGGGTGAGAGGATTTGTTGAAGGGGGGTGGAGGATGCAGGGTGAGAGTGGGTTGGTGCAGGGGGGCAAGGGATGCAGGATTTGAGATGGTTGGTGTAGGGTAAGAGGAAACAGGGTGAGGGAAGGCTCAGGGTGGGATTGGGTGGGTTAAGGGTGAGAGGGGGTTGGTGAAAGGGGACGGAGGAAGCAGGGTGAGAGTGGGGTTGGTGAAGGGTGAGAGGGTTTGATGAAGGGGGGTGGAGGATGCAGGTGCAGGGGGGCGTGGGATTCAGGGGTACAGAGGGTTGGTGCAGGGTGAGAGGACACAGGGTGAGGGAAGACACAGGGTGAGAGTGGGGTTGGTGTAGGGTGAGGGAAGACTCAGGGTGAGAGGGGGTTGATGTAGGGTGAGAGGGGGTTGGTGAAAGGGGACGGAGGAAGCAGGGTGAGAGAGGGTTGGTGCAGGGTGAGAGGGTTTGTTGAAGGGGGGTGGAGGATGCAAGGTGAGAGTGGGTTGGTGCAGGGGGGCAAGGGGATACAGGATTTGAGATAGTTGGTGTAGGGTGAGAGGAAACAGGGTGAGGGAAGACACAGGGTGGGATTGGGTGGGTGTAGGGTGAGGGAAGATGCAGGGTGAGAGGGGGCGGAGGACACAGGATGAGGGAAGACTCTGAGTGAGAGGGGGTAGATGTAGGGTGAGAGGGGGTTGGTGAAAGGGGGACGGAGGAAGCAGGGTGAGAGAGGGTTGGTGCAGGGTGAGAGGGTTTGTTGAAGGGGGGTGGAGGATGCAGGGTGAGAGTGGGTTGGTGCAGGGGGGCAAGGGATGCAGGATTTGAGATGGTTGGTGTAGGGTGAGAGGAAACAGGGTGAGGGAAGGCTCAGGGTGAGAGGAAGTTGGTGAAGGGTGAGGGGGTTGGTGAAAGGGGACGGAGGAAGCAGGGTGAGAGAGGGTTGGTGAAGGGTGAGAGGGTTTGATGAAGGGGGTGGAGGATGCAGGTGCAGGGGGGCGTTGGATTCAGGGGTACAGAGGGTTGGTGCAGGGTGAGAGGACACTGGGTAAGGGAAGACACAGGGTGAGAGTGGGGTTGGTGTAGGGTGAGGGAAGACTCAGGGTGAGAGGGGGATGATGTAGGGTGAGAGGGGTTTGGTGAAAGGGGACAGAGGAAGCAGGGTGAGAGAGGGTTGGTGCAGGGTGAGAGGGTTTGGTGAAGGGGGGTGGAGGATGCAGGGTGAGAGTGGGTTGGTGCAGGGGGGCAAGGGATGCAGGATTTAAAATGGTTGGTGTAGGGTGAGAGGAAACAGGGTGAGGGAAGTCACACGGTGGGATTGGGTTGGTGTAGGGTGAGGGAAGATGCAGGGTGAGAGGGGGCGGAGGACACAGGATGAGGGAAGACTCAGGGTGAGAGGGGGTTTATGTAGGGTGAGAGGGGGTTGGTGAAAGGGAAAGGGGACGGAGGAAGCAGGGTGAGAGAGGGTTGGTGCAGGGTAAGAGGGTTTGTTGAAGGGGGTGGAGGATGCAGGGTGATAGTGGGTTGGTGCAGGGGGGGCAAGGGATGCAGGATTTGAGATGGTTGGTGTAGGGTGAGAGGAAACAGGGTGAGGTAAGGCTCAGGGTGAGAGGGGGTTGGTGAAGGGTGAGAGGGGGTTGGTGAAAGGGGACAGAGGAAGCAGGGTGAGAGAGGGTTGGTGAAGGGTGAGAGGGCTTGATGAAGGGGGGTGGAGGATGCAGGTGCAGGGGGGCGTGGGAATCAGGGGTACAGAGGATTGGTGCAGGGTGGGAGGACACAGGGTGAGGGAAGACACAGGGTGAGAGTGGGGTTGGTGTAGGGTAAAGGAAGACTCAGGGTGAGAGGGGGATGATGTAGGGTGAGAGGGGGTTGGTGAAAGGGGACAGAGGAAGCAGGGTGAAAGAGGGTTGGTGCAGGGTGAGAGGGTTTGTTGAAGGGGGGTGGAGGATGCAGGGTGAGAGTGGGTTGGTGCAGGGGGGCAAGGGATGCAGGATTTGAGATGGTTGGTGTAGGGTGAGAGGAAACAGGGTGAGGGAAGACACAGGGTGGGATTGGGTTGGTGTAGGGTGAGGGAAGATGCAGGGTGAGAGGGGGCGGAGGACACAGGATGAGGGAAGACTCAGGGTGAGAGGGGGTTGCTGTAGGGTGAGAGGAGGTTGGTGAAAGGGGACGGAGGAAGCAGGGTGAGAGAGGGTTGGTGCAGGGTGAGAGGGTTTGTTGAAGGGGGGTGGAGGATGCAGGGTGAGAGTGGGTTGGTGCAGGGGGGCCAGGGATGCAGGATTTGAGATGGTTGGTGTAGGGTGAGAGGAAACAGGGTGAGGGAAGACTCAGGGTAAGAGGGGGTTGATGTAGGGTGAGAGGGGTTGGTGAAAGGGGACGGAGGAAGCAGGGTGAGAGAGGGTTGGTGCAGGGTGAGAGGGTTTGTTGAAGGGGGGAGGAGGATGCAGGGTGAGAGTGGGTTGGTGCAGGGGGGCAAGGGATGCAGGATTTGAGATGGTTGGTGTAGGGTGAGAGGAAACAGGGTGAGGGAAGGCTCAGGGTGGGATTGGGTGGGTGAATGGTGACAGGGGGTTGGTGAAAAGGGACGGAGGAAGCAGGGTAAGAGTGGGGTTGGTGAAGGGTGAGAGGGTTTGATGAAGGGGGGTGGAGGATGCAGGGTGAGAGTGGGTTGGTGCAGGGGGGCAAGGGATACAGGATTTGAGATGGTTGGTGTAGGGTGAGAGGAAACAGGGCGAGGGAAGGCTCAGGATGAGATTGGGTGGGTGAAGGGTGAAAGGGGGTTGGTGAAAGGGGACGGAGGAAGCAGGGTGAGAGAGGGGTGGTGAAGGGTGAGAGGGTTTGATGAAGGGGGGTGGAGGATGCAGGTGCAGGGGGCGTGGGATTCAGGGGTACAGAGGGTTGGTGCAGGGTGAGAGGACACAGGGTGAGGGAAGACACAGGGTGAGAGTGGGGTTGGTGTAGGGTGAGGGAAGACTCAGGGTGAGAGGGGGTTGATGTAGGGTGAGAGGGGTTGGTGAAAGGGGACAAAGGAAGCAGGGTGAGAGAGGGTTGGTGCAGGGTGAGAGGGTTTGTTGAAGGGGGGAGGAGGATGCAGGGTGAGAGTGGGTTGGTGCAGGGGGGCAAGGGATGCAGGATTTGAGATGGTTGGTGTAGGGTGAGAGGAAACAGGGTGAGAGAAGGCTCAGGGTGGGATTGGGTGGGTGAAGGGTGAGAGGGGGTTGGTGAAAGGGGACGGAGGAAGCAGGGTAAGAGTGGGGTTGGTGAAGGGTGAGAGGGTTTGATGAAGGGGGGTGGAGGATGCAGGTGCAGGGGGGGCGTGGGATTCAGGGGTACAGAGGGTTGGTGCAGGGTGAGAGGACACAGGGTGAGGGAAGACACAGGGTGAGAGTGGGGTTGGTGTAGGGTGAGGGAAGACTCAGGGTGAGAGGGGGTTGATGTAGGGTGAGAGGGGGTTGGTGAAAGGGGACGGAGGAAGCAGGGTGAGAGAGGGTTGGTGCAGGGTGAGAGGGTTTGTTGAAGGGGGGTAGAGGATGCAGGGTGAGAGTGGGTTGGTGCAGGGGGGCAAGGGATACAGGATTTGAGATGGTTGGTGTAGGGTGAGAGGAAACAGGGTGAGGGAAGACACAGGGTGGGATTGGGTTGGTGTAGGGTGAGGGAAGATGCAGGGTGAGAGGGGGCGGAGGACACAGGATGAGGGAAGACTCAGGGTGAGAGGGGGTTGCTGTAGGGTGAGAGGAGGTTGGTGAAAGGGGACGGAGGAAGCAGGGTGAGAGAGGGTTGGTGCAGGGTGAGAGGGTTTGTTGAAGGGGGGTGGAGGATGCAGGGTGAGAGTGGGTTGGTGCAGGGGGGCCAGGGATGCAGGATTTGAGATGGTTGGTGTAGGGTGAGAGGAAACAGGGTGAGGGAAGACTCAGGGTGAGAGGGGGTTGATGTAGGGTGAGAGGGGTTGGTGAAAGGGGACGGAGGAAGCAGGGAGAGAGTGGGTTGGTGCAGGGGGGCAAGGGATGCAGGATTTAAAATGGTTGGTGTAGGGTGAGAGGAGAAGATGCAGGGTGAGAGGGGGCGGAGGACACAGGATGAGGGAAGACTCAGGGTGAGAGGGGGTTTATGTAGGGTGAGAGGGGGTTGGTAAAAGGGGACGGAGGAAGCAGGGTGAGAGAGGGTTGGTGCAGGGTGAGAGGGTTTGTTGAAGGGGGTGGAGGATGCAGGGTGATAGTGGGTTGGTGCAGGGGGGGCAAGGGATGCAGGATTTGAGATGGTTGGTGTAGGGTGAGAGGAAACAGGGTGAGGGAAGGCTCAGGGTGAGAGGGGGTTGGTGAAGGGTGAGAGGGGGTTGGTGAAAGGGGACAGAGGAAGCAGGGTGAGAGAGGGTTGGTGAAGGGTGAGAGGGTTTGATGAAGGGGGGTGGAGGATGCAGGTGCAGGGGGGCGTGGGAATCAGGGGTACAGAGGGTTGGTGCAGGGTGGGAGGACACAGGGTGAGGGAAGACACAGGGTGAGAGTGGGGTTGGTGTAGGGTGAGGGAAGACTCAGGGTGAGAGGGGGTTGATGTAGGGTGAGAGGGGGTTGGTGAAAGGGGACGGAGGAAGCAGGGTGAGAGAGGGTTGGTGCAGGGTGAGAGGGTTTGTTGAAGGGGGGTGGAGGATGCAGGGTGAGAGTGGGTTGGTGCAGGGGGGCAAGGGATGCAGGATTTGAGATGGTTGGTGTAGGGTGAGAGGAAACAGGGTGAGGGAAGACACAGGGTGGGATTGGGTTGGTGTAGGGTGAGGGAAGATGCAGGGTGAGAGGGGGCGGAGGACACAGGATGAGGGAAGACTCAGGGTGAGAGGGGGTTGCTGTAGGGTGAGAGGAGGTTGGTGAAAGGGGACGGAGGAAGCAGGGTGAGAGAGGGTTGGTGCAGGGTGAGAGGGTTTGTTGAAGGGGGGTGGAGGATGCAGGGTGAGAGTGGGTTGGTGCAGGGGGGCCAGGGATGCAGGATTTGAGATGGTTGGTGTAGGGTGAGAGGAAACAGGGTGAGGGAAGACTCAGGGTGAGAGGGGGTTGATGTAGGGTAAGAGGGGTTGGTGAAAGGGGACGGAGGAAGCAGGGTGAGAGAGGGTTGGTGCAGGGTGAGAGGGTTTGTTGAAGGGGGGAGGAGGATGCAGGGTGAGAGTGGGTTGGTGCAGGGGGGCAAGGGATGCAGGATTTGAGATGGTTGGTGTAGGGTGAGAGGAAACAGGGTGAGGGAAGGCTCAGGGTGGGATTGGGTGGGTGAATGGTGAGAGGGGGTTGGTGAAAGGGGACGGAGGAAGCAGGGTAAGAGTGGGGTTGGTGAAGGGTGAGAGGGTTTGATGAAGGGGGGTGGAGGATGCAGGTGCAGGGGGGCGTGGGATTCAGGGGTACAGAGGGTTGGTGCAGGGTGAGAGGACACAGGGTGAGGGAAGACACAGGGTGAGAGTGGGGTTGGTGTAGGGTGAGGGAAGACTCAGGGTGAGAGGGGGTTGATGTAGGGTGAGAGGGGGTTGGTGAAAGGGGACGGAGGAAGCAGGGTGAGAGAGGGTTGGTGCAGGGTGAGAGGGTTTGTTAAAGGGGGGTGGAGGATGCAGGGTGAGAGTGGGTTGGTGCAGGGGGGCTGTTGGTGCAGGGGGGCAAGGGATACAGGATTTGAGATGGTTGGTGTAGGGTGAGAGGAAACAGGGCGAGGGAAGGCTCAGGGTGGGATTGGGTGGGTGAAGGGTGAGAGGGGGTTGGTGAAAGGGGACGGAGGAAGCAGGGTGAGAGGGGGGGGGTGAAGGGTGAGAGGGTTTGATGAAGGGGGGTGGAGGATGCAGGTGCAGGGGGGCGTGGGATTCAGGGGTACAGAGGGTTGGTGCAGGGTGAGAGGACACAGGGTGAGGGAAGACACAGGGTGAGAGTGGGGTTGGTGTAGGGTGAGGGAAGACTCAGGGTGAGAGGGGGTTGATGTAGGGTGAGAGGGGTTGGTGAAAGGGGACGAAGGAAGCAGGGTGAGAGAGGGTTGGTGCAGGGTGAGAGGGTTTGTTGAAGGGGAGGAGGATGCAGGGTGAGAGTGGGTGGTGCAGGGGGGCAGGGATGCAGGATTTGAGATGGTTGTGTAGGGTGAGAGGAAACAGGGTGAGGAAGGCTCAGGGTGGATGGGTGGGTGAAGGGTGAGAGGGGGTTGGTGAAAGGGGACAGAGGAAGCAGGGTAGAGTGGGGTTGGTGAAGGGTGGAGAGGGTTTGATGAAGGGGGGTGGAGGATGCAGGTGCAGGGGGGCATGGATTCAGGGGTACAGAGGGTTGGTGCAGGGTGAGAGGACCACAGGTGAGGGAAGACACAGGGTGAGAGTGGGGTTGGTGTAGGGTGAGGGAAGACTCAGGGTGAAAGGGGGTTGATGTAGGGTGAGAGGGGGTTGGTGAAAGGGGACGGAGGAAGCAGGGTGAGAGAGGGTTGGTGCAGGGTGAGAGGGTTTGTTGAAGGGGGGTAGAGGATGCAGGGTGAGAGTGGGTTGGTGCAGGGGGGCAAGGGATACAGGATTTGGAGATGGTTGGTGTAGGGTGAGAGGAAACAGGGTGAGGGAAGACACAGGGTGGGATTGGGTTGGTGTAGGGTGAGGGAAGATGCAGGGTGAGAGGGGGCGGAGGACACAGGATGAGGGAAGACTCAGGGTGAGAGGGGGTTGCTGTAGGGTGAGAGGAGGTATGGTGAAAGGGGAGGAGGAAGCAGGGTGAGAGAGGGTTGGTGGCAGGGTGAGAGGGTTTGTTGAAGGGGGGTGGAGGATGCAGGGTGAGAGTGGGTTGGTGCAGGGTGGCCAGGATGCAGGATTTGAGATGGTTGGTGTAGGGTGAGAGGAAACAGGGTGAGGGAAGACTCAGGGTGAGAGGGGGTTGATGTACGGTGAGAGGGGTTGGTGAAAGGGGACGGAGGAAGCAGGGTGAGAGAGGGTTGGTGCAGGGTGAGAGGGTTTGTTGAAGGGGGGAGGAGGATGCAGGGTGAGAGTGGGTTGGTGCAGGGGGGCAAGGGATGCAGGATTAGAGATGGTTGGTGTAGGGTGAGAGGAAACAGGGTGAGGGAAGGCTCAGGGTGGGATTGGGTGGGTGAAGGGTGAGAGGGGGTTGGTGAAAGGGGACGTAGGAAGCAGGGTAAGAGTGGGGTTGGTGAAGGGTGAGAGGGTTTGATGAAGGGGGGTGGAGGATGCAGGTGCAGGGGGGCGTGGGATTCAGGGGTACAGAGGGTTGGTGCAGGGTGAGAGGATATAGGGTGAAGGAAGACACAGGGTGAGAGTGGGGTGGGGTAGTGGTGAGGGGAGACTAAGGGTGAGGAGGGGGATGATGTGGTGAGAGGGGGTTGGTGAAAGGGGACGGAGGAAGCAGGGTGTGAGAGGGTTGGTGCAGGGTGAGGGGTTTGTTGAAGGCGGGTGGAGGAGGCAGGGTGAGAGTGGGTGGTGCAGGGGGGCAGGGATACAGGATTTGAGATGGTTGGTGTAGGGTGAGAGGAAACAGGGTGAGGGAAGAAACAGGGTGGGATTGGGTGGGTGTAGGGTGAGGGAAGATGCAGGGTGAGAGGGGGCGGAGGACACAGGATGAGGGAAGACTCAGGGTGAGAGGGGGTAGATGTAGGGTGAGAGGGGGTTGGTGAAAGGGGACGGAGGTAGCAGGGTGAGAGAGGGTTGGTGCAGGGTGAGAGGGTTTGTTGAAGCGGGTGGAGGATGCAGGGTGAGAGTGGGTTGGTGCAGGGGGGCAAGGGATGCAGGATTTGAGATGGTTGGTGTAGGGTGAGAGGAAACAGGGTGAGGGAAGGCTCAGGGTGGGATTGGGTGGGTGAAGGGTGAGAGGGGGTTGGGAAAGGGGACGGAGGAAGCAGGGTGAGAGAGGGTTTGGGTGAAGGGTGAGAGGGTTTGAGAAGGGGGTGGAGGATGCAGGTGCAGGGGGAGAGGACACAGGGTGAGGATGACAACAGGGTGAGAGTGGGTTGGTGTAGGGTGAGGGAAGAATCAGGGTGGAGGGGGTTGATTAGGGTGAGAGGGGTTGGTGAAAGGGGACGGAGGAAGCAGGGTGAGAGAGGGTTGGTGCAGGGTGAGAGGGTTTGTTGAAGGGGGGAGGAGGATGCAGGGTGAGAGTGGGTTGGTGCAGGGGGGCAAGGGATGCAGGATATGAGATGGTTGGTGTAGGGTGAGAGGAAACAGGGTGAGGGAAGGCTCAGGGTGGGATTTGGGTGGGTGAAGGGTGAGAGGGGGTTGGTGAAAGGGGACGGAGTAAGCAGGTAAGAGTGGGGTGGTGAAGGGTGAGAGGGTTTGATGAAGGTGGTGGAGGATGCAGGTGCAGGGGGGCGTGGGATTCAGGGGTACAAAGGGTTGGTGCAGGGTGAGAGGACACAGGGTGAGGGGAAGACACAGGGTGAGAGGGGGTTGATGTAGGGTGAGAGGGGGTTGATGAAAGGGGACGGAGGAAGCAGGGTGAGAGAGGGTTGGTGCAGGGTGAGAGGGTTTGTTGAAGGGGGTAGAGGATGCAGGGTGAGAGTGGGTTGGTGCAGGGGGGCAAGGGATACAGGATTTGAGATGGTTGGTGTAGGGTGGATGAGAGGGTTTGATGAAGGGGGGTGGAGGATGCAGGTGCAGGGGGGCGTGGGATTCAGGGGTACAGAGGGTTGATGCAGGGTGAGAGGACACAGGGTGAGGGAAGACACAGGGTGAGAGTGGGGTTGGTGTAGGGTGAGGGAAGACTCAGGGTGAGAGGGGGTTGATGTAGGGTGAGAGGGGGTTGGTGAAAGGGGACGGAGGAAGCAGGATGAGAGAGGGTTGGTGCAGGGTGAGAGGGTTTGTTGAAGGGGGGTGGAGGATGCAGGGGTAGAGTGGTTGGTGCAGGGGCAAGGGATACAGGATTTGAGATGGTTGGTGTAGGGTGAGAGGAAACAGGGTGAGGGAAGACACAGGGTGGGATTGTGTGGGTGTAGGGTGAGGGAAGATGCAGGGTGAGGGGCGGAGGACACAGGATGAGGGAAGACTCAGGGTGAGAGGGGGTAGATGTAGGGTGAGAGGGGGGTTGGTGAAAGGGGACGGAGGAAGCAGGGTGAGAGAGGGTTGGTGCAGGGTGAGAGGGTTTGTTGAAGGGGGGTGGAGGATCAGGTGCAGGGGGGCGTGGGATGCAGGGGTAGAAAGGGTTAGAGGGACACAGGGTGAGGGAGGACACAGGGTGAGAGTGGGGTTGGTGTAGGGTAAGGGAAGACTCAAGGTGAGAGGGGGTTGATGTAGGTGAGAGGGGGTTGGTGAAAGGAGACGGAGGATGCAGAGTGAGAGTGGGTTGGTGCTGGGGGGCAAGGGATACAGGATTTGAGATGGTTGGTGTAGGGTGAGAGGAAACAGGGTGAGGGAAGACACAGGGTGGGATTGGGTTGGTGTAAGGTGAGGGAAGATGCAGGGTGAGAGGGGGCGGAGGACACAGGATGAGGGAAGACTCAGGGTGAGATGGGGGTTGCTGTAGGGTGAGAGGGGGTTGGTGAAAGGGGACGGAGGAAGCAGGGTGAGAGAGGGTTGGTGCAGGGTGAGAGGGTTTGTTGAAGGGGGTGGAGGATGCAGGGTGATAGTGGGTTGGTGCAGGGGGGCAAGGGATGCAGGATTTGAGATGGTTGGTGTAGGGTGAGAGGAAACAGGGTGAGGGAAGGCTCAGGGTGAGAGGGGGTTGGTGAAGGGTGAGAGGGGGTTGGTGAAAGGGGACGGAGGAAGCAGGGTGAGAGAGGGTTGGTGAAGGGTGAGAGGGTTTGATGAAGGGGGTGGAGGATGCAGGTACAGAGGGTTGGTGCAGGGTGAGAGGACACAGGGTGAGGGAAGACACAGGGTGAGATGGGGTTGGTGTAGGGTGAGGGAAGACTCAGGGTGAGAGGGGGATGATGTAGGGTGAGAGGGGGTTGGTGAAAGGTGACGGAGGAAGCAGGGTGAGAAAGGGTTGGTGCAGGGTGAGAGGGTTTGTTGAAGGGGGGTGGAGGATGCAGGGTGAGGGGCAGATTTATTAAGCTTGGAGAAGAGATAAACTGGAGATAAAGTGGAGAAAAGGTAAAAGGAGATAAAGCACCAGCCAATCAGCTGTGTTTGAAAAAGACAGTTGGGAGTTGATTGGCTGGTGCTTTATCTCCTTTTACCTTTTCTTCGCTTTATCTCCAGTTTATCTCTTCTTCAAGCTTAATAAATCTGCCCTGAGAGTGGGTTGGTGCAGGGGGGCAAGGGATGCAGGATTTGAGATGGTTGGTGTAGGGTGAGAGGAAACAGGGTGAGGGAAGACACAGGGTGGGATTGGGTTGGTGTAGGGTGAGGGAAGATGCAGGGTGAGAGGGGGCGGAGGACACAGGATGAGGGAAGACTCAGGGTGAGAGGGGGTTGCTGTAGGGTGAGAGGAGGTTGGTGAAAGGGGACGGAGGAAGCAGGGTGAGAGAGGGTTGGTGCAGGGTGAGGTGGTTTGTTGAAGGGGGTGGAGGATGCAGGGTGATAGTGGGTTGGTGCAGGGGGGGCAAGGGATGCAGGATTTGAAATGGTTGGTGTAGGGTGAGAGGAAACAGGGTGAGGGAAGGCTCAGGGTGAGAGGGGGTTGGTGAAGGGTGAGAGGGGGTTGGTGAAAGGGGACGGAGGAAGCAGGGTGAGAGGGTTTGTTGAAGGGGGGTGGAGGATGCAGGGTGAGAGTGGGTTGGTGCAGGGGGGCAAGGGATGCAGGATTTGAGATGGTTGGTGTAGGGTGAGAGGAAACAGGGTGAGGGAAGACACAGGGTGGGATTGGGTTGGTGTAGGGTGAGGGAAGATGCAGGGTGAGAGGGGGCGGAGGACACAGGATGAGGGAAGACTCAGGGTGAGAGGGGGTGCTGTAGGGTGAGAGGAGGTTGGTGAAAGGGGACGGAGGAAGCAGGGTGAGAGAGGGTTGGTGCAGGGTGAGAGGGTTTGTTGAAGGGGGTGGAGGATGCAGGGTGATAGTGGGTTGGTGCAGGGGGGGCAAGGGATGCAGGATTTGAGATGGTTGGTGTAGGGTGAGAGGAAACAGGGTGAGGGAAGGCTCAGGGTGAGAGGGGGTTGGTGAAGGGTGAGAGGGGGTTGGTGAAAGGGGACGGAGGAAGCAGGGTGAGAGAGGGTTGGTGAAGGGTGAGAGGGTTTGATGAAGGGGGTGGAGGATGCAGGTACAGAGGGTTGGTGCAGGGTGAGAGGACACAGGGTGAGGGAAGCCACAGGGTGAGAGTGGGGTTGGTGTAGGGTGAGGGAAGACTCAGGGTGAGAGAGGGATGATGTAGGGTGAGAGGGGGTTGGTGAAAGGGGACGGAGAAGCAGGGTGAGAGAGGGTTGGTGCATGGTGAGAGGGTTTGTTGAAGGGGGTTGGAGCAGGGTGATAGTGGGTTGGTGCAGGGGGGCAAGGGATGCAGGATTGAGATGGTTGGAGTGGGGTGAGAGGAACAGGGTGAGGGAAGTCACACGGTGGGATTGGGTGGTGTAGGGTGAGGGAAGATGCAGGGTGAGAGGGGGCGGAGGACACAGGATGAGGGAAGACTCAGGGTGAGAGGGGGTTTATGTAGGGTGAGAGGGGTTGTGAAAGGGGGCAAGGGATTCAAGGTCCTGAGATGGTTGGTGTAGGGTGAGAGGAAACAGGGTGAGGGAAGGCTCAGGGTGAGATTGGGTTGGTGTAGGGGTGAGAGGGGGGTTAGTGCAGGGTGAGGGGGGGGTTGTATAAAGCACACTGCACATTGTTACAAATGTATAAACACACTGATAGGAAATGGATTGTACAGTATGTGAAAAGATGCACTTACTGTACTGCTGTGTTCCCCTCCAACTTTACTGTGTTCTCCTCCAAAAACAGCATTTTTCCCTCACCCTGCACCGAACCCTCTCACCCTGCATCCTCTGCCCCCCCCCCCCTTCCCCTGCACCAACCGCCTTTCACCCTGTGTCCTCTACCCCCATCTCACCCAGCATTTTTCCTCACCCTGCCTCAAGCCCCTCTAACCCTGCATTTTCCGCCCACCCTTTCAACAACCCTCTCTCACCCTGCATCCTCCTCCCCCCCTTCACCAACCCCCTCTAACCTTGCATTTTCCGCCCCCCCCCCCTCACCAACCCCCTCTCACTCTGTGTCCTCCACCTACCCTCACCAACCCCCCCTCACACTGCACTAACAGTATGTATGTACATAGTATGTATGTACATATTAATGAATGTATGTATGTATGTACATATACACCTTCACCAACCCCCCCTCACACTGCACTAACAGTATGGCAGGTATTCAGGGGTAAATTTATTATAGGGGCGCTAACACTCCCTGCTTCGCCTCATTAGCGAGGCGAAGCACAAGGGGACACCGACAAGATCTACTAAGATCTTGCCGCCGAAGCGAGGGAGCGCTAACTCCCCCCTCCGGCGATGTCCCCTCCAGCTGACAGCGCGTCAGTTAACATTGACGCGCTGTCTTCTTCCCACCCGGCCGGCTGGACTGCTACTCAAGCGAGATCCCAGCGCAGCTCAGCGCCAGCAGCAGGGACAGCACTGTCCCTGCTGTAGGTATAGGGCATCGCCGCCTGTAGCTGTCGGAGTCGATAGCTGCAGGCGGCGGAACGGTCAGCGATGCTGACCGTTCATAAATCAGGCAGGAGGCAGGGGCGCAGCACGAAATATCGTAGCTGCGCTATGCCTCCTGCCCCACACCGCCGCCGATAAAGTACCCGAACAGCAGGTGTGATAGATCAAGGGAAGCGCTATCCCCTGCCTTAAGGCACGGGGATAGCGCATATTCCCCTGATCGCCAGATAATAAATCTACAGCTCAATGCGGCCGGCGAGGGGGTTAAACAGAGAGGATTGCAGAAAACCAGCGATCCTCGCTGTTTAACCCCCGCGCCGGCCGCTTGCTCTATTCAATGTTCTGGGGAAATCCTCGCCGTCACAGACGGCGAGAATTCCCCAAAACAGCAAGGCCCGTGGCTAGTGCAGAAAACTCGCTGTATTTAGCCGCGAGTCTCGCTGGTTATGGAGCCGCATATGCCAATTCCCCCTCGCTCAAAAAATGGAGCGAGGGGGAATTGGCGTATGCGGGGGCTGCGTTGAATACTGACAGGGTCAGTGGTGACAGCGAGCAGGAAGCTCTGCTCGCTGTCACCGCTCGCCCACAGCATTGAATACCCCCCTATGTATGTACATATTAATGTACATACAGTATACAATACATGTTATGAAGTGAACCTAATGAAAAAATACGAAATAAAACACCACAGAATACAAGAACACAGTACTGGACTCCCTTAACCCTGCAGCTCAGGTAAGCCATCCTGGCTGCAGGGCTCATTTCTGTGCGGGGAGTGTGCACAGTCTTTCCCCCCAGCGCCTGGGGCTTCAGCTGGACAGCCGCTTCTCCCTTGCCCCAGCACGCTGGGGGTTATACTTTAATGGTTTCCGCCGCAGCCTTTGAACTTGGCTGCGGCGCACACACACCCTGCTGGTGGCCCCCTCTCCATCCCCCCAGCGCCCGGGGCAGCGTGGCGCAGTCACGGCGTACTGCCTCCGGCACGACAGGGGTTAACTTCAGCACTTCGCTGTAACCGCCGGAGTTGACCGGGGCTGCAGCGCATCCATGCCCCTGCTGGTGGCTGCTCCCCCTTCTCCCCCCGGCACCCCGGCAGCGCAGTGCAGTCACCGCTGCCCACTTCCTCCATGCCAGGGGTTAACAGCGGCGCATCGCCGCAACCGCCGGAGCTGACCGCGCGGCTGCAGCATGGGTAAGTCCCGGCTCCCCCTTTCGAGCGCAGGGGAAACCAGACTCCCAGCGCAGGCCAACTTGCAGAGAGGATGTCAGCGGCCGTAGGTGGGCGAACCGGGGCCGCGGCGCCCAACTCAAATAAAGAAACAGTATGTTTTTGAATTTGGCGCCAGGCGCCCTTTGTCTACCTTCGTGGCTGGGGCTTAAGGGGTTAACCCGCTCAGTCCCACGGCCGCCATTGTCCTTTGTTCCCCCATGTGCCGGGGCCTCCGGCCGCAAGCACTAACTAGGAATGGCCATCGTTGCCTTTGCCATCGATGGCAAAAGTGCAACTGGCCATCGATAGTGTAGAAATATTCAATGGATGACCATCTATGTTTTTACATATCGATGGTCATCCATTTTCTTTGATTGATTGGTCTGTGGGCCAATCAAAATGCGGCGGTGTGGCTTCACGGGTGGCGAGGCGGAGCTTTGCTCTGTGTCCCGGCACCTTGGGGAAAAAGCAAAAACGAAACTATCCGTTTAAGCTTGACATCGATGGTGGGAAACCATATGGTTCTCCCCATAGATGGTAAAACTATTCAACATCGGCCATAAACTATCGATGATTTCTAATCATCGATTGTCGATGGACATCCCTAGCACAGTAACTTGTCCCTGCGTGAGGGGGACAATACATTCTGGCAATAGTATCACATATTACAATACGATCGTGGGTGGTAATATTCCTCCCAGTCCTCCATAAATAGGCCCCTAAAATACATATACATATTATGTACATACAGTATACAATACATGTTATGAAGTGAACCTAATGAAAAAATAGGAAAGAAAACACCACAGAATATAAGAAGAAAAAAGGAAAGTTAAATTAAGGCTATTTTTTTCAAAACAATATTCCTTACTTGTTTCCTAGCACGGCACCCAACATTTCCATCTTATGGCATCTTATGCCATCGCATGCCATATAGCCGCATACGATGCATGTGATGCGAAACCATTTTTAATTGTATAAGCACCCTAATGGGTGCTTACAATGTTAAATTCACCCCCAATACGATTTTTAATTGTATAAGCACCCTAATGGGTGATTACAATGTTAAATGCACCCCCACTATCCACGTGAACCCGAAGCGTGGTGAGGGCAGCGAGCCCGCGAGGGGCGGCGGTACGCGTCCTCCGACCTTTTCATACCCCCACTATCCACGTTGGTGTGGTTAATTTTAGATAGTGTGGCGAGCGCAGCGAACCCCGCGAGGGGACGCGTATAACTTTACATGTATTCTGTGTCCCCTTGTCATGCTTCAGGCTCGGTGGCTCGCCACACTATCTAAAAACAACTCCACGCTGACGTGGATAGTGGGGGTATGAAAAGGTGGGAGGACGCGTACCGCTGCGCTCGCCATGCTTCGGGTTCGCGTTGATAGTGGGGGGGCATTTAACATTGTAAGGACCCATCAGGGTGCTTGTACAATAAAAAATCGTATACCATCGCATTGTATGCCATTGTATGGCATACAATGCCATACAATTTTACAACATCGCGTCACATCGCATCGCATACCATCGTATACCTTATTTAGTCTTATGGTATATGATGCGATGGGCGCCGTGCTAGGAAACAAGTACCCAATATTCACTGCATTTTACTCATTAAGGTCCCTCGGGATGAGGGTGTCCAGAGTTAAAAACAATTCAGCCATACACTTGATTTCGTGGATCGGCATGAGAAATCGGAGACTGAACCTGCTGAACAAAATATAAATTGAATTTGCTGCCATCAGTGTACATTGTGGCTGCTTTTTGGCAGTTGCGATATATCGGAACTGATTTCCTGTGATCTCCCCCCAGCAGCCCTTCCGTACTATTTTCACAAATGGACATATACAGACATATTATGTAACAGAATATATATATATAGAGAAATCCAAATCTGCAGGCACTCTTTATCAGAAACAAAAACTTGCCCACAGTGCCAAATACCAATCATGTATCAGTCCAAATTCCCATCGGGAACAAACAGGCACTCAGAAGACGTTTTTAGCATGCAAAAAAGAAATTGTATTAGGGCCTAATACAATTTCTTTTTTGCATGCTAAAAACGTCTCCTGAGTGCCTGTTTGTTCCTGAAGGGAATTTGGAAAAATATAAGTACACACATAAGTAAAGACTAACTCATTTGAATAAGTAATTCATTTACCTGGATTCTGGAGAATACTATAGGTCAGAAAGCTGGACATGGTTGAGAGGAGGGACCAGCCTGGAAAACATCTCCTCCCATTGATGGCTGGTCCAAGCAAAGGTTCCAGACAAATTTTGGCTAAAATGGGCTATCAATTATCCTCAGGGACTACACTTTCACTATATTTAAGGGAGGATATTTGATGAGTGTCCCGGATACTCGGATAGAATCGCCCCCATACTCAGCCACCTGACACCGAACTCAGCCCTGTTGCAGATCTCACTCTGCATGTGTCCCGGCCTGATCGCAATCCTGCACATCGATCGCACACAGTGCATACCTCCAGACCCGATTACATTGGTACTGTCCCCTATTTGGAGACTGAACCGCAGTTGGGGTGGAGCAGGAAATCACATTGGTGATCGCTGAAGAGATGCCTGTGCTCAGCATCTCTTCACTACAGGCAGAAAAACAGGGAGCAGGGACGGCCATCGACCATCGATGATTCAAAATCATCGATGGTTTATGGTTGATGGCAAATACTTTTGCCATCGGAGAACCAGATGGTTTGCTTTTTTGTTTGTTTGTTTCAAAGTGCCAGGGAACAGATGAAAGCCCCGTCCTTGTGTTTTGATTGGCCCACAGGCCAATCAGTGAAACACAATGGATGACCATCGATAGTTAAAAATACTGATAGTCATTCATTGCATATTTTAACACTATCAATGACCAGTTGAACTATTGGCATCGATGGCCATCCCTTTCTCCAGGGAGAGAGCTCGGGGCTTGCCTAGCCCTGGTCTCTATTCTAAGAGAGTACTGGGAACACCCCCAGAAATTATAAAAACAGGCGGTCGTAGCAGTATGCCATGCCCCTTTACCCGATGCTCCCCCATTTAGCCCCGCCTCTCTCCACGTCCCGATTTTAACATTAGCAATGTTGGGAGCTATGCACTGTGTGTGTGATCACCTGGGGGGCACAATCTAACACACCCCGGGGCCAGCCCTCATCCAACAGCCGCGACACTGGGGACAGCTGTGCTTCTCTCTCCTATTTGGCAGCGGCCGCCCACAACCCCGCGGAGGTAGTATCAGTGGGGGGTAGTTGCTACCTCTGCTTCCACTCCCTCACCGTGCTGGGCCATATGCTGGAGGGCAATGGCTGTATAATCCTCCTGAAGGGGGAAAGTTGGGACAACCTCACACAACCGCCTCCAGCGCATCGATCTCTCATCCCAACCGTCGTCCGCGCGCTGTCACGTGACAAAAACACATGATTGATGACGTCAAGCAACTGCCGCGAGGGACCCGCCTCCCCAGCACTTAGGGGCGGGGCTTACTGACGTAAGTGTGGTGCGCGGGGCGAGCGAGCACAGGCCCGTGTGAGTGTACTTGTCTTGAACAAGTGATGAGTAGCTCCCTCCCCCCCTGCCATTTACTAAATATATTTATTATTATGATTATTGTATCCCGCACTGCCGCCGGGTGCCGACTGTAGGGACAGGGGAAAAGAGTGGGGTTGGGACTGAAAGGGAGCTGCCTCCGCTGACAGGTAGCTGCTGGCAGCGTAGTGCTAGAGCTAGAGAGAGCTGCCACGACAGAGGAGTAGGGATGGCCATCGACCATCGATGATTCGAAATCATGGATGGTTCATGGCCGATGTCGAATACTTTTGCCATTGATGGGGGAGAACCAGATGGTTTCCCTCCATCGATGGAACAGCAAAACGATGTTTTGCTTTTTTTCAAAGTGCCGGGACACGGAGCATAGCTCCGCCCCCCGACACCCGCGAAGGCCCCCCCCCCCGTGTTTTGATTGGCCCGAAGACCCAACCAGCCAGCAGGGTAATGCCACAGCCGGGGGACACTTATTATATAAGGTCCCGCGGCCAAAGCATTATCCCCGTGGCTGGTCAGCATGGGCAGGGGTCCTGGGGAAGTGGGGACCCCCCCAATGAAGGGGTCCCCCCCCCCTCCAGGACTTACCAGCCCATGCTGAAAGTCCGGGGCTGTCCCCGATGCCCCTGGGCGGTGGGCATCGGGCTGATGTAAAGTGTAAAAAAAAGAAGAAAAACTATTGTCTTATGCTGAAGAACTATGAGTCCCAGCAAGCCTACCCCGCATGCTGGGACTTGGAGAACCACAAGTCCCAGCATGCGGGGCATTAAAGGGCCCGCTGGTACTTGTAGTTCCATAGTACAAGAAATAGTTAAATAAAACACACTGACACCCAGAAAAATAAAAGTTTAATACATACACAGCCCACACACACTGATACTTACCTACCTTGAGCCCGTAGGTCGGTCCCTGGGTCCGGGCTCCAGGGCAGAAGAGTCAGGTTCCAGGGCCTTGGTCCTGGTTCCGGGGCTGGTCCTGGGGTTCCGGGGCTCCAGGGCTGAAGAGTCCGGTTCCGGGGCCTTGGTCCGTGGTCCAGGATCCGATGAAGTCCACAGGGGTACCTGAGGAAGGAAATCCTACTCACCTGGTCCCCGGCGACGACATCGGCATCCTCTCCGGCAGACGCGCTGCTCCCGGCTGCTGTGGTACCCGCTCTCGGACTGAAGAGGCGGAGAGATTTTCATCTTCCGCGCCTTTCCTCCGGATGATTCTATTGGCCGCCTAGCGGCCAATCAGGAGCCGACTTTCTCGGCTCCTGATTGGCCGCTAGCCGGCCAATGGAATCATTCTGAGAAGAGGCGCGGAAGATGAACATCTCTGCGCCTCTTCAGTCCGAGAGCGGGTACCACAGCAGCCGGGAGCAGCGCGTCTGCCGGAGAGGATGCCGATGTCATCGCCGGGGACCAGGTGAGTAGGATTTCCTTCCTCAGGTACCCCTGTGGACTTCATCGGATCCTGGACCCCGGACCAGCCCCGGAACCCCAGGACCAAGGCCCCGGAACCGGACTCTTCAGCCCCGGAACCCCAGGACCAGCCCCGGAACCAGGACCAAGGCCCCGGAACCGGACTCTTCTGCCCTGGAGCCCCGGACCCAGGATCCAGGGACCAACCTACGGGCTCAAGGTAGGTAAGTATCAGTGTGTGTGGGCTGTGTATGTATTAAACTTTTATTTTTCTGGGTGTCAGTGTGTTTTATTTAACTATTTCTTGTACTATGGAACTACAAGTACCAGCAGGCCCTTTAATGCCCCGCATGCTGGGACTTGTGGTTCTCCAAGTCCCAGCATGCGGGGTAGGCTTGCTGGGACTCATAGTTCTTCAGCATAAGACAATAGTTTATCTTCTTTTTTTTACACTTTACATCAGCCCGATGCCCACCGCCCAGGGGCATCGGGGACAGCCCCGGACTTTCAGCATGGGCTGGTAAGTCCTGGAGGGGGGGGACCCCTTCATTGCGGGGGTCCCCACTTCCCCAGGACCCCTGCCCATGCTGACCAGCCACGGGGATAATGCTTTGGCCGCGGGACCTTATATAATAAGTGTCCCCCGGCTGTGGCATTACCCTGCTGGCTGGTTGGGTCCGGTGCTGGTTCTTAAAATACGGGGGACCCTTAGTCATTTTGTCCCCCGTATTTTGGGAACCAGCGCCGGACCTTGAGCCTGGTGCTGGTTTCATTAAATCAAGGGGACCCCTATTTGCCCTGATTTTATGTCACCAGCACCGGCTCAATGAGCCCGGGGCTGGTTATGCTCTGGCGGGGGACCCCGCGCTCGTTTTTTTTTTTTTTTAACTGTTTTTTTTTATTTTTACACCAGAACCCTGCACAGAACATTGCGATCTGTGCAGGGTTCTGGCTACTTCGCCCATCAGAACCTGGTCTGATTTTTGGGCGAATTATAGTCACACTTTATACAAATCGCATACCATTAAATATGCGATTTGTATACTTTTCCATGTGAAAACATCTGGATGCGATGTGCTGCGAAAAGCAGCCATCGCATTTCCAGTGTGTCCAACTTGTTGGCAAAAATCGCATTTTTTTCACATTTTCGGAGCTCATTAAATATGCGAAAATGGAAAAAATGCGATTTCGGCCGTTTTTGCGAAAAAATTCGCAAAAGTCTATTTATCTCACCCCATAGAATGTCACCCAGCATCTTTGGGGTTTGGGTAAATCAAATTACCAATTGTCTTAAGGCATGCTAACACTGTTTTTATTCATAAACTCACTTGGAACATGTCAGAGTCATCACCAGCATTGTTGTTAATATAATTATCAACACAAATTATTAGCTCATATTTACAGAGGGTTCAGAATTGATTGAAAGAGACTACTCTTTGAATACAGTGCCAGAATTAGAAATATCAGACTCAGACTTCGGGCCAGATGCACTAAGCTTCAAAAGTGATAAAATGGAGAGTGATAAACAGCCAGCCAATCAGCTCCTATCTGCCATGTCACAGACTGTGTTTGAAAAATACACCTTTGATAAAGCTGCAGTTGGCAGTGAAACGCGTCAGGCAGATCTCCGGTTCTTCACTCCAAGTGTGGGATACTGTACCCAGATCGGACTCACTTACTGGTACACTTTGACCCACAGATTTACCTGCTCAAAACACCCTCTTCATTACCCCAGTTCCTCCATTGTGTTTGGTGGTCACAGTCTCTCCTGGAACACTCAGCGGCATAATTCCAGCTTGCCATTTCCAAAAAAGGAGGATATTGTCTCATCCACCGATACCACCTCTCCAAGTTTCTTCTGTCGAGTTTCTGGCGGACACCGCTCATTGAAAAAGTGTTGGGGTATTCCACCCCCTCCAATACCATCAGGATCTGCAAGGGGTTACATCCTCAGCGGAAGCCGACCGACAGCACTCTCTATTATCATCATCCACCCGGGTGAGGATTCCAACCACCACCCGTGGTTTCATTTCAGATCATCTACCAAATGGTAATGTGCACTTACCTGTGACCAAATGCCCACTCCCTTCCTTTTTTCCATTTATTATATGGTCTACATTCCCTGTCCTATACTGGACTGAACACAGTCACGTTCACCCCAGCTTGTGACGTGAAGAATCGGTTCTTATGGTACCTACAGTATATTGTTTTTATTGTGAATTTTGTACTGTACTTTATTATATGTTTTTCATTTTTAACAAGTAAAATATTATTATTACATTGTAATTTGGTGTGTGTCACCCTCATTTAGCGCTGCTCACACGCTTCGGCGTGATTTGTCTTTGTGTTTTCTTGTGGTGGGGACCGACTATCCCCCCCCTTGAGCAGCAGCTAACACCCTGAAAAACACTTCCTGTCAAGCGCCTGTTACTTTCCCTTGGTTTTTTGCTTCTGTGTTTGAAAAATGTCAGACAGGAGCTGATTGGTTGGTTTTTTATCACTTTTAAAGCTTAGTGCATCTGGCCCTCTTCAATTTACTAATCTCCTGTGTATTGGTGGCAACTCTGCTGTTTATGAATGCACAAGGGTCTGTTTTTTAAAACAATGTCAGTTATTTTATTAATCTCCAATGTTTGCAGAATTAAATCTTCCTGCTGCCAACAATGAAGCATACATGGATCAGTCAGATCTGTACAATGCTTCTTTGTGAAAAAGTTAAAGAAAGTGTTAAATATTTAAAATACAAACAGCATGGGGTTCCCCCTCTTAAAGATAATCATCACCAGATTCTCTTTAAGACAGTACTGGTTCAAAAAAATATATGGTAAAAGGAACCAGCACCTGGCTCTTGGACCAGTAATGGTTTGAAAAAAAAATATATGGGAAAAGAACATAGGGGTCCTCAGTATTTTTTAAAGCAGCCTTGGCTCCACTGGTCAGTTAGGTAATGTCACAGCTGGAGGATATGTTTATATTAGTCCCTGCAGTCATAGCATTAACCCCCCAAATAGACAACCCAGGCCCGGGTCACTTGGTGGAATGGAAACTCCACAATAAAGGAGTTTGTCCCTCCTGAGCACCCAAGGGCCAGGAATAAAGCCCGGTGCTATGCCTAACATACCTGGGTGGTGGGTGCTGAGTTCATACAGTAGCTTCAAAGTGTAAAAGAAAGTTTTAAATTAGTGTTTTACTTGTGGAACTACAGGTCCCAGCAAGTCTCCTCTAGATGCTGGTTCTTGGAGAACCAGAAGGACCAGCATGCAGGGCATTTAAGGGCCCGCTATTACCTGTAGTTCCACTTGTAAAACAAATTTTACAATAATGATAGGACGCATGCACGCATGATAGTATAGCTTTTTTACACACTCATGCACACTCACATACATACTGACACACTCACACATCTCCTGTAGCCCTTTGATCCTCTTATCCGGTAGAAAGCTATATGGTACCTGTGAAGAAAACAACATACTGACCTAATCCAGTGTAGATTGTTTCTCTCCAGATCCTGTAGGTATCCTAGGGGTTAAAAAAGTGCATGTCCTGAACATGTGACATCTGTCCAATTATGACAATCATATACCCATTGGCCAATCATGGCTCAGCATGTAATAGTGCTTTGTGAATAAGTATATATGTCTCCCCAGCTGTGAAATTGCCTTACTGAACTTGGGAGCTAGCTTCATATTGGCTACTTTCAGCCAAAGATGTCTAGTTTATAGCCAGACCCAATCAATTGGTTTCTCTTCTGCGTCGAGCAGATGCTTTACTAAAATTTCTTTTCACCTCACTCCAGATATTAGTAAAGTGTTTCAGAGTGTCATGGACTGCTGGTAATGGTACTGACTGGGAAGAAGGCAGTCAATGTAGAATTGGATGGAACACAATTCTGGACAAAAAAAAGAGGAGAAAGTCCTCAGGCTTTTATGAACACGGTTATTATGGTTGTACACAGTAACAAAGAGACCACACTGGCTTGGAGAGCAGATAAATACATTTGGGTAAATTTACCTAGATCCTGGTTTACGCTTTCAGTTTGTTTGTTGTTCTGTTTATTGTAGAGAAACTCTGGGTGAAAATGTCATACACTTGCACAAATCTCTCCAAACTTTGGAGGTAAACTGTACCTAAAAGTCTGAAATATTACCTTTACTAGCCTGAAGATCTCCTTAATAAGTACTTCTGTGAGTAGCTGAGGACCATTACTTCATACAGCCCAGCACCCACCGCCCAGAAGTGCCGGTGACAGCCCTGAGCTTCAGCTATGGACAGGGGGTGATGTTTTGGCCATTGGAGCCTATATAAATAGTCTACCCAGGCTGTGATATCACCCTGCTGGCAGTTGGAGCCCAGTGCTGGAACCCCCATATGTTTGGAACCTGGACCAGTCCAAGAGCCCAATGATGGTTTCTTTAACAGGGGGGGAACCCTGGTAAACTGGTTATGCTCAGCGGGGACCCCACATTATTATTTTTTCATTTTCACTTTATATACTTATTTTTGACAGAACCATGCTCAGATCTCACTGATTTTATCAGTCTAGCCTGCCAGAAGCAGGTTGTCAAGTTTAGGGTGCGGTTTAAAAAATCGTACCCTATTACATTTTTATGTTTTCAATGAGAAAACATCTGGATGCGATTCTTGAAGTGCTATTTTTCAGTCATAGCAAAGCCTAATAATGTTACCGCAAATCTCACAATACTACATTTTCAGAAAAAGGTGCAATTTTGGCAATTTTTTTTACAAAAAAAATTGCACCTTCTCCTGGAGAGGAGACTCTAAGTAGGTAGACCTGCGCAAGCGGCTTGGCACAGACAGTACATCACATTGCAGAGGAGATATCAATATCACCTGATTGTATTAAATATTTAATCACAATATATACTTTTTCATCACTTTAAGGTCAGCTGTGTGAGAACATTCCAATCACAGTAAATAACTAATGATTTCTGCTGTATATATAGAGAACAGCCAGATATATTACTATAAGGCTACAGGTACAGATCATATTCTCATCCCCTCCTGTGATACAGAAGACAAGAGAATGGAGGCCGGACCCAAGATGAAGCAGTATCATCTGCACGGGATGGATTCCAGGGATTTCCTGAATAATTATTTTCACACAGTGAGTGGGTTTAAAGATGAATCTGTGGTTTTTATTATGGAGAAGCTGCACAATGCATTAGTAACAGGTTTGTATTTAGGATACATTGTATCCTCAGATATGGTTATTCTGGGTAACAGCAAATTAATGTGACCTTTTATTGCACAAGTATAGCTATAGCATTCCTCTACTGTGCGTAATGGGAGCAGGTGAGATCTTTCCGTCTTGAGTTTCCTGAGAGTGATTTTACGGATTATAAGCAATTAACAGTCCTCCGGTCCCGGCGGTGCGATGTGTGATTTGAGGTGCGCGCTCCCGCTGCACCTCATCGCACAGTACAAAAAGTATGTGCTGCACATAGTTTTTGAACTTTGCACAAGGCATGCAATGCAATGGATGCTATAGTAGGCCAGAACGCACACCGGGATCGGAGCCTGTATGGGCACCTTTACGGCTACGATTTGGTCTGAATCCCCCCCACAGAGACAAACTCCTAATTGCCCTGCAGCTGAAGCTAAACACATGTAGGCATAGGACTGCTGATGCGTGGTTACACAGACTCGCCGCAACCAGCTTGTAACAGACAAGACAGACATGTCACATTGTATAGTGATAACAATATCATATGAATATGTTAAATATATAAAGTCAGATGTTTGTGGGAACATACTAATGAGAGTAAATAACTAAAGATTACTGCTGCATATAAAGAGAAAGTCAGAGATATTACAATAAGGCTACAGGTACAGATCAGAGACTCATCACTTCCTGCTATACAGAAGACAAGAGAATGGAGGCCGGACCCAAGATGAAGCAGTATCATCTGCACGGGATGGATTTCAGGGATTTCCTTAATTATTTCCATACAGATAGTGGGTTTAAAGATGAAGTTGTGGCATTTATTATTTAGAAGCTGCACAATGCATTAGTAACAGGTGTGTTTTGATAAACCATATCCTTTAGATATGGTTATTCTGGGTAACATAGCTGTGCATAATGGGAGTAGGTGAGACCTTTCCAGCTCAGAGAGAGAAACAAAGAGAGATGTCAAGGGAAGCCAACAGGTTTGTCTGGCCCTAGTAAAATAAAGGGGTGTGGTCACTGAGATGGGGCGTGGCCACACCCGTGTGATTGCACACAACTGCAGGGAGAGAAAGGACAGGCTGCTGCTGTTGCCTCTCTCCCCAGCTCAGCACACAGCACTGAGCAGTGTATGCTTGAGAGGCAGCCTGTCCTTTCTCTCCTACTGCCATCTCTCTGCAACAGGGAAGGGGTAGTGGGCCCCTCCATCAGAGTTGGGCCCAGGAAAAATTACATAATCGTATGTACACAGGACACGAGTGACTCGGGCAGCCCCCCCCCCCCCCCCCCCCCATGTAAAATCTACCACTGTCTCTGCCTAAAGTGAAGACAGATGCAGTCTGTGAGACTCCTCTGGCTTCACTGACTGGCAGTGTCTTCCTATTGGAAGTCCGACCTGCCAGTCACTCAAGGCATCCCATTGGGAGGGGTTCCCTCCATCCGGGATGCCTCTCTGCGCAAATGCGCAGCAGCCCCCAAAACAGGTTCTGCGCATGCGCAGTACCGAGGACCATTCTGCGCCGGAACCCGATCAAGCCTCCGGGGGCCGCTGCAAAGCCAGCCCACGGAGGCTTGGGCCAGCGTATGTATGAAGTTACTGCGCATGCGCTGGCCCGTGCAGGGGACTCGGGAGCGCGCGTGGCCGGGGAGCACAGCTGGACGTGGATGGCCGCGGAGGGGGGAGCCGCATTGCGGCAGACCCCTCCTCTATACTGGTAAAACCCGCCACTAATCTCTTTATATATACATACACACTACTATCTTTTTATACAAGGTACTATTTATCCACATTTGTCTTTGAAAGACATTTGAGAATCTCCTGTTTATCTCATTGATGGCGGTCTGTAGATGCTGTGGTGTCAGCCATTTCTACATTCACCCCATTTTTTATACAGGGGGATGTATACTGCGCACCATGTGTCCATTACTTTGTTGCCGCTGCTTATAGAAATGTATTAACTCTCGGAGTGCCGGACATTTATTACTGCATGTAGATGAAGGCACCCAGTATTATGCATTATGAAATCTGTTTCAGTATGTGATCAATGTTAGGACAAACATTATCTTTCTTTGCTGTTAACTCCCTGTAACTCTATAGAATGTTGTGTTTCTTCTTTACATGCAGGTTGTATTAACCCCGTCAGTGGCAATCCCTAGAATTTTCCGGGCTGTGCCTCAGTGCCCAGTCTGGCAAGACCGGAAAATTCTCGGGATTGCCACTGTTTATAGCTGGGCAGTGCTGCTAAATTCAATGACTGAACTCAGGCAGCTTCAGCACTGCTCGGCTCCCTCCCCTCCGGGTTTTGTATGAAGTCCTCGGCGCCGGCTTATGACAAGCCGTGGGACAGGGACACGGCGCAGGTCCGGGCAGCTGCTGATTGACAGTGCAGCGGCGCTTCCCGGACCCAGGGAGCAATTTTTTTTTTTTTTAAGGGAGCGCTCCACATAAAAATCTCACCCAGTGGGGAGCGCTCCCCCCCAAAAAAAACCCCACCACTGAAGGGGTTAAATGAGATACTTTGATTGACATCAGTGTATGATCCATCGTTCATCAACTATTTGTTGTCTGTGAATTGTTCAAAAAGATCACAATACTAAAATTACAAGAGCCGTGTATTATGGAACTCAACAAATGGGTGAACACCCGCACTGGGGCATTTGATTGGACTCATGCATCTAAGATTGTTACTAAGCTGCAAGGGATCAGGTAAAGTATTATTCTAAACATACACAATATGCATGTAAAATATGAGTCAAGTTTAAAAAAAAAAAAAACAACTGTAGTAAAAGATACAGTCGGAGGGGTATAACAGTACAGGTTTGCTGGAGGTGTGTGATGCTAGAGGTGCTTTAGCAGCCAGCCTCCGACATTTTTTTTTAAGTGGCAATCAAGCTGCCAATCGCACCTCCGACAAACTCGGACTGTGTTACATTTCGTCAGGTACAGTAACGGTTTTAGTTTTGGATGTAGAGCAGGGTGTTAGATTATAATTTAAAAGTGCATAATTTCTAGTGGTACTTGTGTATTATCACTGCGCCCATCGCATCGCAGACCATAAGGCATGCGATGTCATACAATGTTAAGATTGTATGGCATTGTATATGGCATACAATGCGATTATAAATTGTATAAGCACCCTAATGGGGGCTTACAATGTTAAATGGACCCCCATGCCACCCCCACTATGAACGTGAACCCGAAGCGTGGTGAGCGCATCGGTACACGTCCTCCGACCTTTTCATACCCCCACTACCCAGGTCGGCGTGGACTTAATTTTATATAGTGTGGCGAGCGCACCAAGCCCGAAGCGTGGTGAGCATACGCAGAATACATGTAAAGTAATACGCGTCCGCTTGCCACACTATATAAAATCAACTCCACGCCGACATGGATAGTGGGGGTATGAAAAGGTCGGAGGACGCGTACCGCCGCCCCTCGCGGGCTCGCACTCGCCACGCTGCGAGTTCACGTTCATACTGGGGATGCATTTAACATTGTAAGAACTAGGGTGCTTATACAATTTAAAATCGTATAGGGAGCTTAAATCGCATCGCTGTGCATCAGGTGTATGGCATACAACGCAATGAAAAATCATGCTCTGCTATGCGATGGGCACCGTGATAATACACAAGTACCTTTCTAGTTAATGGCCAGCATTTCTCAAGATTCGGTAGCTCCACTTCTGCCTGTAGCAATCCATGGTTGAAAACATGAATTAACCCTATGAATGAAAACTAGGGTGGCCAATCCTGGGATTTGGCCTCAAAATGTCTGGGATTTAAATCCCGGTATTGAACACTGCGCATGCGCAGTCTAATGCTGCACATGCGCAGTCTAATGCCCGGTTGTTCCGGCCCCGGCATGCGCAGAGTGGCCTATGACATATAATGCTGCTCTGCACCTCCGCTGCTGGAACTCTACCGTGCAACCTATCCCGGCCGCACACAAGCGTTTCCGGCATCACACCCGCCAGCTCCATCCACTCTGCTGCCGCATGCCCGCTCCTCCAAGTAAGTAAATGTGGGGGACAGAGGGCAGTTTTTCTTTTAGGGATGCCAATCCCGGGAATCCCAAGATTTTGCTCTTTTGCCTTTTTTGTGGATGAGCTTTTAAAAACAAATTGAAGTGAAAAATACAATTCTGCAATTAAAACTTAAACCCTTTATTATACAGTATAATATAAAGGTTTACTATATTTTGTTCTTAGTGTTAAACAGGAAAAGGAAGAAAAGTTAAAAGATCCAATCAAACGCATTGTGAAAATCGACTTAAGCAAAGAAAAACTCATGGATCCGGAAGTGTTACCAAAAGCTGACTGTGTACTCACAGCATGGTTGCTGGGCCTAGTCAGTCAGGACCAACAGAGGTACAGAAGCAACCAGGGCCGGTGCAAGGCACCGGAGCGCCCCAGGCGAGTCGGGGTGGGGGCGCCCCGGTGCACCTGTCCTGCGGCTGTGTATATAAATCTTGCGGCGGCGGCAACGGGGGGGTCCCTGCAGTCAATAAGAAATAATGAGCGCTATCCGCCTGGCTACGCGGAAGCGCTTCTTTTGTGAAAACACTGGCCGCACGCTGATTGGCTGAATTTCAGCCAATCAGCGTGCGGCCAGTGTTTCCACAACAGAAGCGCAGAAGCGCTTCCGTGTAGCCAGGCGGATAGCGTTGGTTATTTCTTATTGACTGCAGGGACCCCCCGCTGCCACCGCCGCAAGCTTTATATACACAGCCGCAGGACAGGTACCCCCGCGACACAGGGGGATGGGGGGGCGAAATGCCGCCCTCCAGTGGCCGGCGCCCTAGGCAAATGCCTAGATTTGCCTATTGGTGGCGCCAGCCCTGGAAGCAACCTGAGGAAGTAATTGAAACTGCTTAAACCTGGGGGATACTTTATTTTAATTGGATGCTTCAATACAACATATCACAGCTGGTACTGAAATGATACATGCATTTCATTGTGATGAAATTTGTTTTTTTTAAACAAAATGTCACCGATGAAGGATTTAGAATAATTTCTTGATCGAAAAGGAGAGAGTGATATCATAGATTATAAGCATGTATTAGTCCTTACTGCTGCCAAAGGGAATATTTAGTAGTGGCCAATGGCTGGATTATTCCTTCATAGGATTCTTAATAACCTCTAATCTGGGTATTTTATCTTCTTTGACCATCAGATATTTACTAAATCTTAATACCAGCTCTTATGGTGCAAAAGAGCTTACATTTATATTAATGAAAGTACTTTTCAGTAAATATTGATTATGTTTTTCTTATATTTGTTTAAATATAATCCAAAACTGTAAAACATAAAATGCTGCAATGATTTAATTGTATATTATTTATTAACAGTTTCTTATATAGTGCACACAGATTCCGCAGCACTTTACAGAGAATATTTAAACATTCACATCAGTCCCAACCTCAGTGGAGCTTACAATCTATATTCCCTACCACATGTACACGCACACACATTTATTCTAGGGTTACTTTTTTGTTAGAAGCCAAATAACCTACCAGTATATATTTTGGATTGTGGTAGGAATCAGGAGTACCTGGAGGAAACCCACACAAGTACTGGAGAACCCAGAGGAAGCCCACACTACAGGGAGAATATACAAACTCCGCACAGTTAGGGCCATGGTGGGAATCAAACCCATGGTCTCAGTGCTGTGAGGCATAGGTGCCGATTCCGTGGGTGATCAGGGGCCTGAGCACCCACGGAAAATGTTAAGCATCCACCAGCCCCAATGGAGTCTGTGGGGAGCGCCGGGTCTGACAGGAAGTTGCGGCTTGCAGGAGGCTCACTAAAGCACTCCCTGCACCGCGTAGTCTCTGCCTCTCTAGCAGCGTCGCTCCCCGCTGACTAATTCTGCAAAGCAGGGAGGCCCCGGAGTGCAGACAGAGGCTCTCTCCCTGCTTTGCTCGCTATTGCTGTGTGCTGCTGCCGGCTTGATAGATGGTATATATATTTTCTGAAACTCAAATACAACAACATAGTGCTAAGTATTGTTTGAACAAAATTAAATGTGTGAGTTCATTTAAAGGAACAAAGAGCATTTAATTTTGCTCAAATACTTTGCACTATGTTGTTGTATTTCTTGTTTCAGAAAATATATATACACACACACCATCTATCAAGTATCACACTAAAACAGGAAAGTACTGTTTACTTGAGAAGGTGGTGTGATAACTACTAGCAGTGCATTTGTGATGCACGACTGTTTGGATTGTATTTTTTGGGTTGTGTGGTGTTAAACCCCAGTGTGTCACAGGCAGCAGCGGGAAGGTGTGCGCAAAATTTGATCACAAAATCTAGAAACTAATATTTATCTGTCCTAATGATCGTAAGGAATAGAGATTTGCATTCACAATATGATTCACTTATAGGAAGATCTGTTTGCAAGTCAGCTGTAAGATGTGCACAATATTGTGACCAAATTTATCTAATCTTTTAAGCATACTCAAATATCCATTCTTGAGATTAGATAAATTTTTCTGTATTAATTGGAGATTGCCCATGTGTAGACACTATGAGATGTGCACAGACCTTAAGTTTTGGATTGGTCAAAACCTCCCGGAAACATTTTGGTCCAAATTTGGCTTCCTTGAAAACTGATAACAGCTAAAGTCATGTAATTTGGACCTATTTTGATAGGATCTGACAGACTGGAAACCGTGTATCAGTATCTGGAGTGAGCAATGTGCTGGTACAAAGACAAAACTGTGGCTGCAGGGAATTCAGACAGATTCAGGACTCTGGACCAGGTGTGGAAAGGTAACTGATGAGTAATGTCAGATTAACCCCTTCTGTACAGAAAGTCTGGGAAACACCACAATGCCTGGAAGCAGGGGAAAGCAGCAGCTAGCAATGGCATAAATCTAGCCAGGACCTGGATACAGCTCAAAGGAATGTCCACAGAAAATAACGATGAAATACTTTATTCAGGCATCAAAGAATAAAGTATAATTTCCACAGCAAACAAAGGGACTTTCAATGGTACAAGAAATGCAGGTAGATAATGCAAAGGAATATGGATAATTGCAGGATGCCGAGTAGTGGGAGAATGCAGGCCAGCTAATCGGTATATG
This sequence comes from Crinia signifera, assembly GCF_055691185.1. Taxonomy (NCBI): domain Eukaryota; kingdom Metazoa; phylum Chordata; class Amphibia; order Anura; family Myobatrachidae; genus Crinia; species Crinia signifera. The sequence goes on from NW_028142110.1 coordinate 56,539, forward strand.
GTAATAATTAGCAGGAACCAAAGTACTTAACTGAAAGTCCTTCTGATAGCAGGAAAAGTAAATATCCAGAGCAGGTTGATGACAGACAAGGTGAATATCCAGAGCAGGTTGAAGACAGAGACAAGGCAAATGTCCAAGGCTGATTACCAGGGGGAGCTGGAGTACAGGCCATCCACACATGGAGCAGGAACTATGAACAGCAGGGTGGAGTCCTAGTGATCCCCTTTTATACCATAGCTGAGGTAATCAGTGGATGCAGCTGAGAGCAACATGAAGCACACTCCTAGCTGCTTGCCATTAGCAGACAGACAGACAGGACAGAGTGTAACATATTTATGGTCCTACCGTTTTAGTAACATCATTATCCATAAATTTTATTTGTTCACAGTTGATTTATCACAGCACAATATTGCTCACCAGTATTGGCAAAAGGCTTCATTGAGTTAACTGGCTAAACAAGGGACAAAGCAGCGGCACAAACACATAGACAATTAAAAGAATACAGCACATATACTGTATGACTGATTAAATCTGGCTGATTAAAAATGTGGAATACTGTGCAACAAACAAAAAATAATTCTAATAGATTTTATTTCTAAATTCTAATGCAATTGCAACTGACCCGTGCATCTAATCAAAGGCTTCAGGAGTCAGGTCAATAATAAAGATTCAATGTCTTTGCAAGAGATCCCCCTCACAATAAATACACTTTTTTTTTTAAACAAATTTTATTGGTTTTTAAAGTGCATATGAGCAAATCAGTATAAAGAATACAATCTCAGTAGCCATAGTATCAATACAAAAGACATACAAACAGAATACAAAAGTGGTCATCTCAGATAATATAAGCCATTCTAGGTAATTGTAGTTGGCTCTTAAGTTCTGTGTGGTTCTATACACCACACTTGGCTTGTATGAGGAATCCAGGGTACCGCATTTCGGGCGGTGCACGGGCGCACTCTTGCAGTGAGTCTGTCGATTATAACAGTATTTGCAGCGACGTCCTGGATTCTTAAATCGATTGTAAGCTAAGTATTTTTGTTATCTCTGAGTAGGGAGATGACACTAAGTACTATCTACAAAGAACATAATACACACTTAAAACATTTAGAAGAGATGGAAAAGAGTTAGAAAGATGGAATAGAAGAGGGGAAAAAGGGGGGAAGGGAGGGGGGGGGTAACTTGGAGTAACAAGCACTTTGGTTGTTTTTCTGTCAGAACCTCACGTAAGAAGAAATAGGAAGGGTATATCTGGTCAGGTCGCCTGCTGTTTCGAAGGGGAGTTGAATGGGTTCTTTTTAAGAGTTTTGCATAGAAAGAGCCACGCCTCATATGTATCTCTAAAAAAGATATTGGAGTGTGTTAGGGTAGGAATTAGTTTTTTGGGGGAATGTAACAGTGCACAGGGTGAGTAAGGGGCGAACAGCGCCTTATCTAGGTCAGGGATAGTATAATGATCCTGGTCGAGGATCCAGTCTAGGGCATATCTGTTGAGCAGGGCTTTGGAGTAAAGGAGTAGGTTGGGGAAAACCAGGCCTCCAAGATGTTTCGGTTGTTGGAGTTTCTGCATAGATATTTTAGGTTTCTTTGAGTGCCAAATGAATGAGCTGCATATTTTTGTAGTGTGTAAGGCATCCTTTCTAGAGATACTGACCGGGAGTAGCTGCATGATATATGTGAGCTTGGGGAGAAGGATAGTTTTTACAACTTCAGTGCGTCCTAGTAGAGATAAGGGGAGGTCTTTCCATCCTGCCAGGGAATTTGTTATTTTCAAAATAGTAGGGGTAAAGTTTAATTTATATAGGTTTTCAATTTTATTTGGAATTAGAATGCCAAGATATTTAATATGGGAAGTCTGTATTCTAATGGTTTTTAGTTCTGGGCTATCTGGGAACTCTGGGGGTAGTCCAGAGATATTAAGTAGTTCAGATTTTGTAATATTTATTTTATATCCTGAAAAAGTTCCAAACTGGGTAATAATCTCTAAAGATGTGGGGATGGAGTGTTGGGGGTTTGACAAGAAAAGCAGCATGTCATCAGCAAATAGTGACACACGTATGTCTGTATGTCCTACCATAATGCCTGTATAGAGTGGGGATGAACGAAGAGCGACAGCTAGGGGTTCTAGGGCTTGGGCAAACAGAAGAGGGGATAAGGGGCAGCCCTGTCTTGTGCCTCGAAGTACTTTGAAGGGTTCCGAAATGGAACCATTGCATATGATTCTGGAGGACGAGGCCCCATACAGAGTTTGTAACCATGATATGAATTCTTCTGGAAAGCCAAATCGGTCTAGGGTGAAAAAAAAATAAGTGGTCCCAGTGGACCATGTCAAAGGCCTTCTCGGCATCCAACGAGAGGATGGCCCTCGAAGGCCCCGACACGGATCCCTGGGATTGGGAGAGTGCTGTCAGGACTTTCCTGATATTCGTCACTGGGTGTCGCCCTGCGACAAAACCAGTCTGGTCAGGATGGACCAAATTGGGAACTACCGGTTTCAGTCTGTCTGACAGAATTTTTGTTAAAAGTTTGTAATCCAGGTTCAGCAAGGATATAGGTCTGTATGAGGCCGGGTCCGACAGATTTCTACCTGGTTTAGGTATTACCCGGATATTGGCAGAGTTGAATAGCATTGGGATAGTTTTGGACTTTAGAAGGGCATTAAACATAGAGGTGAGGACTGGTGCTATATGGGGTAGGAGGAGTCTGTAGTAGTCGGCCATGAAGCCGTCAGGGCCAGGGGCTTTTCCTGGTTTTAATTGGGATATGGCTCTGGAGACTTCATCTAGTGTAATTTCAGCTATGATATTTTCTTTTGTTCTTTCGTCTAGTTGGGGTAGTGTGATGTTCTCCCAAAATTGATCTTGATGTTGGGTCGTTGAGGTCGGGAGGGAGTATAGATTAGCATAGAATTTATTCAGGACTTCTGCTATTTGGCTATTGGATGTTGTAAGTGTACCATCAGGTTTGGTTAAGGGGTGGATCGTGGATGGGGGTCTTTGCCCCTGTAGGAGATTTGTTAGCAATCTGCTCGACTTGTTTCCGTATTTATGGAATTTATATTCTTTTTTAAAGGTGTATCGTGCCTCAAGTTTGGAGAGTAGTTTATCGAATTGGGCTCTAGTCAGGTTATAGGTATTTCAATTTTGTGGGGAGGGGTGGGATTTATATGTTTGATACGCTTCTATTAAGGCAGTTTGGGCTGAGATGTAGTCTGCTGTGAGTCTACGTTTTTGGTGTGTGGTCAGAGATATTATTGTGCCCCTGATGACGGCTTTAGAGGCTTGCCAGTATAGCATCGGGTTGGTAGTGAGGGTTTCTGAGTTGGATTTGTGATAATTCTCCCATGCCTTCAGCACTTCCTCCCTCAGGGTGGCAGAGGAGGCCAGGGAAGGAGGGCATCTCCATGAGATAAAGGTGGAGGGTTCGGGGGAAAGGACTAGTTTTATCCATGTGACTGCATGGTCAGAGAGTGTAATGGTCTCTATTGTGGCCTCTTCAATGTTTAGCAGTATATTGGACGATGCTAAGTTATAATCTATGCGGGAGAGACCCCCCGTGGAAGCCGATAGACATGTGAATTCAGAGTCTGTGGGGTTAAGTGTGTGCCACACATCTATCAGATGTAGCTTTGAGGCTAGGGCTGAGACGCCAAACTTGGGCTGACGTCTTTTTGTCTTTGGCAATATCTGTTTATCTAATACAGGGTGTGCTAGCATATTAAGATCACCACACAGCAATAGAGGGAGATGTAGGTGAGGGGACATCAGGGATACAAGCTTATCTAAAAAAGGTTTTGAATAAACATTCGGCGCGTAAACATTTACACATACATAAACTTTGTCAGAAATCGTTAAATGGCATAGCAGGAAACGGCCTTCTGGATCAGGTATTATATGATCTACTTTCACTGGGACTGAGCCTCTAGATAATATCACCAGGCCTCTCGCCTTGGAATTGTATGGGGCGGCGGCTTGTACTTTCCATCCCAGGATGGATAGTTGGAGAGAATCAGTAGCAGTCAAGTGTGTCTCCTGAAGGCATGCAATATCAACAAGTAAATTATTTAAGTATAATAAGATTTTCTTCCGTTTGCAGGGGGAGTTAATTCCCCCCACATTCCAGGAGGCTATCTTAACAGACATCAAACATCATCATATGGGAATTCAAAAGGTTTCATACTCACTGAGGGTAAATTGTCACATGTAAATTTCCATTGTTGTGCTGGGGGGGGGAGGTGGGGAGGTAAGGAAAGGTAGGGAGGAGAATAGAGAAGAAAAACATAAGGAGAGAAGAAAAAAGGAAAACATTTCCATTAATATTGTAACATACAAACTTCCGGGAGGAATGAAGTTAGGGCATGCAGTTCTATGCATCTCAGGTGGGTACGCTCAAAGCTCCCAAGGCACTTTTGCCCAAAAAGGATTAGCTTATAAACTGTAACGCCAACATGAGGGGGGGGGGGAGGGGGGAGTGGTATGGGGAATTCCAGAGTTTGGGAATATTTCCTTAAGTTCTGTACCCTGGATCTGGGGGTTATATGTTGACTCTGGGTTGGATAGTGCAGCAGGTGGTGAGGGTCGGGGGGGGGGGGAGAGTATGTCTGTCTTCAGACAGTGTCTGGGTAGGAGTACGGAGGGTCAGGGGGAAATAAGAATAGTAAAACGGGTAGTCTCAGTGCATGGTTTCTCCGTGTATCTGATGGGGGGGGTAAGGGGCTGCAGGGTAAGGCTCCCAATCGAGTCGCGGCACATCTACACAGTATTAAACATCAGTATATGAGTGTGGTTGCGTGAAGATCTTCGGACCGTTGGTGTCGGGGAGAGGATGCGGATTGAAGGTAGGTGGGGATATTGTAGTATCTCTGGAGTCAGGTGTGGGGTGGCTTTAGTCACATTCGGACATAGAGCGGGGTGGTACGTGGGTCTGAGAGTCTTCATCCAGGTATTGCTCTGCATCGAGGGGAGTAGAGAATTCTTTGTATGAGTTTCCATCAAATATGCGCAGATTGGCTGGAAATAGAAGTGCAAATTTTCTTTCAGCCTCGATCAGCCTAGAGCATATCGGGGAGAAATCTTTCCTCGCTTTTGCAACTTCTGCTGAGAAATCTTGGAATAGGAGGATTTTATTTCCTTCCCATTCGATATTTCTGTGTCTACGGGAGGCACTCCAAATTAACTCTTTATGCAAATAGTTCAGCAATTTAAAGATTACAGCCCTGGGTCTGGCTCCCTCCTGCGGGCGCAGGGGGCCTAATCTGTGTGCCCTCTCCAAAACCATATCCGTGCAGCGATCTTGTATCTGAAGCAGATTGGGGAGTGTGAGCTTTATAATGTCATAGAGGTTCTGACCCTTGACTGTTTCTGGGAGGCCGATAATTCTCAGGTTATTTCTTCTGGACCTGTTTTCCAGGTCCTGAAGCTTGTTATGGACCTGGTAAAGCTCCTTAGTGTGTCTGTGTGATTCCTGTTTTAGTTCAGCAATCGCCATGAAGTTTTCTCCCACCCTGTGTTCATTTATCAGTGTCCTCTGAGATAATTGAGCAATCTGATGCTTGATGTCAGCGGTTTGCTCTTTTAATAAGGGGCCAATGGCTGTTCTTATGGCCTGAACCATATCTCCATATGTGACTGGGTGTGAGGGTGCTGGGAGTACCTGTATGGAGTCTGGAGCGGTATCTTCCGTCAGGAGAGGGGCTGTGGCTGTGTCCCCGCTGTGGGTGGGTGGTGATCGGCGTGCTGGGGTATCTGGAGGCAGCAGGAGGGGTCCGGGCGCAGCGTCTGATGTGCCGGGCGCCATCTTGGATTCCCTTGCTTTTTTTTCAGCGTCGCGCTGTGTGCGGCTTTTGGAGGTAGGCATCGCTGCCAGCTGTGTCTCCATGCAGCGGAAGGCTTCTGGGGAGGAAGGGGTGGTGGGTGGCGGCGTCAGGGAGGCAGAATTGCCTTGTAAATGGTAGTTTGGGCGGCCTTTTGAGCGGAGCTGCAGCGTTCAGCCTCCTCTCATCAAGGAGCTGGCATAAATACACTTTAATATGATTATTCTTAGATTTATTATACAATGCCAGTCAAGAACACCCAATAAATAGTGTTAATAAGAAGAAGAAGAAGAAGAAGAAGAAGAAGAAGAAGAAGAAGCATGAACTGGCAGAAGAATTTCTCACAGAAAATGCAGCCCATATTGAAAAAAAAAAGTGGTTCATGAGGCCTTTCCACCCACCCTTATTTTTTATATTAATAAGCACATGCACAGTTTAACAAACCTTGGGCCTTTCCACCCACCCTTATTTTTTATATTAATAAGCACATGCACAGTTTAACAAACCAAGCACTTCAGCAACAGGAAATATACTTTTTTGGGCTGAAGTGATTATTTTGTTTGGGCCCCCATAAAAAACAGCATCTTTGGTGTTTGAGTAAATTAAATTACCAATTGTCTTAAGGCTGCTAACACTATTGTTATTCATAAACTCATTTGGAACATTTCAGAGTCATCACCAGAATTGTTGATTATATCATTATCATCAACACAAAATATTAGCTCATATTTACAGACGGTTTAGACATGATTGAAAGAGTCTTTGGTTACAGTGCCAGAATCAGAAATATAAGACTCAGACTTAGTACTCCAGGGATTGATATAGTTTGTTGTTCAGCGATAGGGGTACATTTACCAAGCTCCTGTGTAATGGTTGCAACTCATCTGGTTACGAATGCACATCGGTTTTTAAACCAATTTCTGTTATATTACCAAGCTCCCATGTTTGCAGAATTAATGTGTTCTGATCATGAACTCATTTGTATTTGGCTGCTGAGTTTTCCAGCAGCCAAACACTGCTGAACATGAGGCATGCATGGCTCACTCAGATCTGTACAGTGTTTCTTTGTGTAAAAGTTAAATTGTTCAAAATGTAAAAAACAAACAGTATGGGGTCCTCCCTCCTAAAAAGAACCAGCTCCAAGCTCGTCAATATGGTACTTGTTCAAAAAATATATGGTAAAATTTGGTACTGGTTCTAAAAATATATGGTCAAATTTGTGTAGGGTCCCCCTCTATTTAAAGATCCAGCACCTGGCTTTTGGACCAGTAATGGTTTAAAAAATATGGGGGGAAAAGAACATAGAACATAGATGTCCTCCGTATTTTTTGAACCAGTTTTGGGCTCCACTAGTCAGTAAGGTATGGCCACAGCAACAGAAAAAGTTTAATTTAGTCCCAGTTGTGGAATTAAACACCCCCCCCCCCCCAACTAGACAGCCCTGGCTGGGGTCCCTCGGTGGAGTGGAAACTCTGCAATAAAGGGGATTCTCCCTCCATAGCATCTAAGGTCCAGGACTAAGGCCCAGGGCTATGCCCAGCATGCCTTGGTGGTGGGTGCTGAGTTCATAGCATCAAAGTGTAAAAGAAAATTTTAATATTGTGTTTTACTTTACAAGCCTCCTACACATGCTGGTTATTGGAGAACCAAATGAACCAGCATGCGTGGCATTAAAGGACCTGCTAGTATTTATAGATCCACATGCAAAACAAATTTTACAATAATGAAGGACACACGCACCATGATAGTATAGCTTTATTACACACTCATGCACACTCACATACATACTGGCACACTCACACATACTTACCTACATCTTCAGGAACCCTTTGATCCTCTTGTCCAGTAGAAATCCATAGGGTACCTGTAAAAAACATATTCACCTACTCCAGTGTAGATCAGTCCTTTTTGGTTCCTGTAGGTATCCAAACGTTAAAAAAATAAAAAAGTGCATGTCCTAAACCATACAAACTGAAAAGAATCAATGTGTACACTTGGATTCTCTTCCCCAGAATGGGGGGCCTCTATGTGACATCTGTCACTTGTAGACCCATCAGCTTTTCAGGTGGCAGCATGTAATAGTGCTCTCCTGATTGATTGAGCTCCAATGAGCTGTCACTCAAGCCGAGAACATATGCTTTAGGGCTGGCGCTACCCGCTCACCAGAGGATGCAAAACAGGGAGGCGCCAGGCTGGAGAGGCTTTTCCTATGCTGCTGCTGCTGCCGGCTGATGCTGTGCCTTACAGGCTACAATATAAGACAGCCAGCGGTGCCGGTATCCTGAAGCGCGTTGTGGCACCCCTACTCTATATTAGGTTGCTTCGGCTTTCTCCGCCATCTATCCTCCCTCTCCTCTCTCTCCTCCATGTCCTCGACGTGAGAGGGTGTACCTGCGGTGGCGGCAGCTTGCAGCAGTAGCTTTCGCTCACTGCGATTTTCAGACTGAAGATGCCGCCCTTCAATTCAGAGCTCGGGCCTGCCGGAAGCTGACCCTGGCTGGTGGTTTTCTGTGCATAGCTGCAGCTCCCAGCTCAGGGGCGGCTGCTAATGCATCATAGTCATAGGCGAATCTAAGGGGTGGTCCGGGGGTGCACCGGACCACCCATTAGACTGCCCGGTGCCTGTAGCTTTAAATATTAAATGTGCCCGCCGCAGGCTTGCCTACCCTCCCCCCGTGGCTGACCTGCTGTCACCTGTAACGCTGCCTCTGACAGGAAGTTATCGGAAAGAGAGAGAGATAACAGCCAGAGCTCTGCTTCTTCCTGGAGGCTGGCCCCACCCACCTCACTGTCTGAGCTCCGTGAGGCCAGCTCTCCCTGCTCTTCATGGCTGCTTCTGACTGAGCCTGCGGTGAGCTGCCTCCCCCACCACACTGCCGGGTCCCTGCACCTTCCAGGCTGGAGCAACACAGCCAGGTGAGTGCTGTGCATACTGGGGAGTGGGGTGTGTATATAATGTGGGGGGTGTATATAATGTGGGGGAGTGGGGTGTGTATATAATGTGGGGGTGTATATAATGTTACATAGTTACATAGTTACATAGTAGGTAAGGCTGAAAAAAGACTTGCGTCCATCTAGTTCAACCTGGTATAGATATCCATTGCTGATTTGGTAGGTTCTGCTATTTTACAGACAAATTATATTTCTTATTTGTACCCATGGATGTTTTTCTCCAGTAAATGTTTGTCCAACTTTGCCTTGAACGCATTTAATGAGCCAGCCATTACCACCTCTCTGGGAAGAGAGTTCCAGAGTTTGACTGTTCTGACCGTAAAGAAATTCTTTCTACTAGCTGAATGAAATCTTTTTTCTTCTAATCTATACTCATGCCCTCGCGTCCTAGATTCCTTTCTAGTAGAAAATAGGGTGTGTGACAGTTCCTTATATTGGCCCTTGATATACTTGTACATGTTGAGCATGTCCCCCCTTAAACGTCTCTTTTCTAATGTAAATAGTCCCAAATTGCTTAATCTCTCCCCGTAGCTTAAATTCTCCATTCCCCTAATAAGCTTTGTTGCTCGCCTTTGGACTTTTTCTAATTCTATGATGTCCTTTTTATAGTGTGGGGCCCAGAACTGTACTCCGTACTCTAGGTGAGGTCGCACCAATGCTTTATATAGTGGCATAATTACCCTTGAGTCCCTAGTTTCCATTCCCCTCTTAATACATGCCAGAATTTTGTTGGCCTTTTTTGTAGCTACATTACAATGGGCACTACATCCTAGATTGCTGTCTATTTGGACTCCTAGATCCTTTTCAAGTATGGAATTACCCAGTTCCTCTCCGCTAAGGTTGTAACTTGCACACTGGTTGTGTCTCCCAAGGTGCATAACCTTACATTTATCTACATTGAACCTCATCTTCCATTTTTTAGCCCACTCATCTAGAATTGCAAGATCATTTTGAAGCATGGTGATGTGGGGGAGTGGGGTGTGTATATAATGTGAGAGGTGTATATAATGTGGGGAGGGGGTGTATATAATGTGGGGGTGTGTATATAATGTGGGGGAGTGGGGTGTGTATATATTGTGGGAGGTGTAAATAATGTGGGGGAGGGGTGTGTATATAATGTGGGGGGTGTATATAATGTGGGGAGAGGGTGTATATAATGTGGGGGGTGTAAATAATGTGGGGGAGTGGGGGTGTATATAATGTGGGGGGGTGTATATAATGTGGGGGAGTGGGGGTGTATATAATGTGGGGGAGCGGGGTGTGTATATAATGTGGGTGAGGGGGGGATGTATATAATGTGGGGTGTGTATATAATGTGGGGGGGGTGTATATAATGTGGGTGAGGGGGGGTGTATATAATGTGAGGGAGTGGGGTGTGTATATAATGTGGAGTGTTTGGGGGAAATTTACTAAGAATACGAATGCCAAAAGTTGCATTTGTATTCTTAATACAAATTAATACGACAGCATACCTCGTATGCTTTGTCATGTTCCGGAGGGGGATTTACAAAGCAGTCAAATACGACTGCTTTGTAACGCTCCGATGTTGTATTAATTCATATTAACAGCTGTATATATGGCCGCTAATACGAATTAGTGTAGGCAGTCTGCACGGATCAGTCAGATCCGTGCAGGCTGCAAGGTGTAAAAAAAATGGCGTGGGGTCCCCCGACAGCCATAACCAGCACCAGGCTGACAGAGCCGGGGCCGGTAATTAAAAATCAGGGAATCCGACAAATAGGGGTTCCCCGATTTTTAACAACCAGCCCCAGGCTCCAGGTCCAGGGCTGGTTCCCAAGATACGGGGGACAAAATGACTAGGGGTCCCCCGTATTTTAAGAACCAGCCCCAGGCTCAACCAGACAGCAGGGTAATGCCACAGCCGGGAGGAGTCTTTTTATACAAGTCCCTCCGGCCAAAGCATTAACCCTCTGACCGGTCAGCCCGGCAGGGGCCCTGGGGGAGTGGGGACCCCCCAATAAAGGGGTCCCCCCCCTCCAGAACTTACCTGACCAGGCTGACGCCTGGTGCTGTACTCGATGCCCCTGGGCGGTGGGCATCGAGCTGATTTGAGTGTAAAAAATAGAATAAACTATTGTTTTTAACTGTGGAACTATGAGTCCCAGCAAGCCTACCCTGCAAGCTTGGACTTGGAGAACCACAAGTCCCAGCCTGCGGGGCATTAAAGGGCCCGCTGACACTTTTAGTTCCACAGTTAAAAAAAATTGTTAAATAAACACACACTGACACATAAGAAAAATAAAACTTTAATACATACATTACACACATACTGATACTTACCTATCTTGATCCGGTGCCTTGTCCTGCTCCATGTCGGCGTTGGGCTCCATGTCAACGGTGTCTGTGTCGGCGGCGTCTGTCGGCGTCCATCCGGGTCCGAAGAAATCCATGGGGGACGTCCTACTCACCCAGGTCCTTTGGCGAACATCCCGACATCTTCTCCATCTTCTCCGTCTCCGCCGCCGGTACACAATTGTAATGAGAGGCGCAGAGATGTTTCATCTTCCGCGCCTCTCATTCAAAGGATTCTATTGGCCGCACGTCGGCCAATCAGGAGGCGACTTTCTCACCTCCTGATTGGCCGCTAGGCGGCCAATAGAATCATTTGGATTAGAGGCGCGGAAGATGAAACATCTCTGCGCCTCTCATTACAATCGTGTACCGGCAGCGGAGACAGCGGAGACGGAGAAGACGGAGAAGATGGAGAAGGTGTCGGGATGTTCCCCAGAGGACCTGGGTGAGTAGGATTTCCTTCCACAGGTCCCCCATGGATTTCTTCGGATCCCGATGGACGCCGACAGACGCCGCCGACTGTAACAATCAGATCAGGTGATCGATCAAATTAACGTATGCCTCCTGTTATGATTATCTGTTCAATCAATGTATGTCTGGTATGTTTGGTAAAATCATGCCGCCTGTGATTATTATGTGGGAGATCAGAACATGTCATGTATTATGTGTGTGGACTGTTGGTGACCCAGGGAGTGTAGCCATCTGTGGACTCCTCTGGAGTAAGGATGTCAGATAAGATCTGAGACCCCTCATAAACCAGATTGGGGGGGAGAGCAATAGTGTCCAGCCAACAGGCCAAAGTTGCTCTGGCCCTCCACTAAATTACCTCTTATCACTTGAGGAATGTATAAAATCTACTTCAAAGCAGGGACAAATTCTTTATGGGAAAGATCCTATATCTAGGGACTTTCACTAGGCTCAGCAAGGGAATGGTTAAAAATCCCAAGGGTGGGAGGGATGAGGGAGTCTTCAAGGTATAACTAAGACCCTTCTCCCTATAGTCAGTGTCACTACCTGGGGGTCTAGCAAACAGGCTGTAAGCGACCAGAGATTTCTTGTGGAGAACCCCCCCCACATCAGGATTGGTACTTAGGTGTAAGATACGGTTCTGTCATTTTTCCCGTTTATTTTATTTCTGAAATTGCATTTAATCGTGTGTGTACTTTTAAAATCATTGTAAAATCTTGTAACTATTTTCTAAAGCTCTGTAGAATTTCTAGGAATAAATAATACATATTCTCAGTCCTGGTTCTGTGTTCTTAAGACTCATTAGCCTCAGAAGAGAACGCTCCAGCGTGTTACCATTTGTATATTGTATTGTGCGGTCCGGTGCGAGCCAAACCGCCCCTTGCGCAGTTTCAAGCGCTAAAATCAGGTTTTGGCTGGTGGCAGTGTACCTCAAGGAAAGGACCCGAGTGTCCTAAATGAACCCCAGTCACGGCCGGAGCTGCTCTGATTGACATATCGGAGCAGGCGACCGGTGGGTCCGTGACATTTGGCGGCAAGCGGTGGGGTGGAGAATTCATTTTTCTCTTTAAGAACTTAAGTGAGTGTGGGTAGAATTTTGTGAGAAATACCCACATCACCAGAATCAGAACTCAGAGCTTTACTATAGTTTTAAAAGTCACACAGTGGATGCAATTTCTGTTCCCTCCCTTCTCTTGTTTTTCTTTCCTATCATTTTATTTGACAAGTGTGAGACTCAGGATGGCTGATTACCAGCAGATGAGGAGAGATGACCTGGCGGTAGAAAACGTTTGATTCAGGCACTAGTGGATGCCGATCGGACTCTAGCTGCTGGAGGAAACCAGTCCATGGACAATCCTACCCCAGGGGCTCAGTCAGCACTGGACAGTACAAACGATGCTGCGCCAGGGTTAAACCCTTCTGCTGGACCCAGCAAGTCTACACTGCAGAGCGACCTTCTAGCTGCTAGCAGGCAAATGAAGAATGTGAACCCCGTATTCGCTTTGCAGCTGGTGCAGCACTGCCAAGCCATTGTTGACAGAGAGGCTGCGGAGCGCAAAGCCAGACGAGAGGCTGAGGTTGCTGAGTGCAAAGCCGTACGAGAGGCTGATGAGTGCAAAGCCGTATGAGAGGCTGAGTGTTAGGCGCCGTACCTGGCGTCGCCGCCGTCCAGGTCCCTCGGCAGCGTCTGCGCTGCTAGGACGGCGGCCATCTTCCGACGCGCGTCATCAGGAAGCTTCGGGGATGTTGCTAGGCAACACCCCGAACTTCCGCTCCGGCCGCCCCTGCAGGGGGAAGAGTATGCAGAACGTACAGGAAGTGATGTCGCCACAGGGGGCGGCTATTTCAAATATAAGCCGGCGTCTTTCTCTCACTGACGCCGGTTATAGCATTCTTTCAGCTGTTTGCTAAGATCGTGTTCCTGGTCCTGGTCCCTGTCGGAAGTACCCTTGTTGTTCCCCACCTGCTCTGTCTTGCCTGGTTTGTCCTGCCGTGCCTGGGATTCAGTTGGTGTGCCCAGCTGTGAGACTCACCATCCTCAGAAGTCTGCAGAGGCTTGTCTGGGACTCCGTCATCTCCCCAGATAAGTCAGGGGTTACCCTGTGTTTCTCCTTCCGCTGTTTGGCATCATTCGTAATTGTGCATCTCAGTCAGCATTATTACCATTTCTCTATATAATATCTCACCAGCATTGTTGCCATTTTGTGATATCTTCCTCTGGGCATTGTTGCCATTTCTTTATATAACATCTCACAAGCATTGTTGCCATTTCTTTATATAACATCTCACGAGCATTGTTGCCATTTCTTTATATAACATCCCACAAGCATTGTTGCCATTTTGTGTCACCTGCTGAGCATTGTTGCTTCCCTGGGGTTTCTGGGAGTTCCCCGGTTCTGGGGTCTAGTTAGGTTGTCCCCTTGCTCTCTCCTGGCCTCGGCGGACGTGTTGTCTTTTCCTAAGACCTGCCTGTAGCGGAGTGGGGCGGACCTTATTCGCCCTTCAGCCGAGACGGGCCCAGGTGAAGCCTAGCCCAGCACACGTCCGTCGACCCCCAGCCAGAGGCAACGGAGTTAGGTTGCCGGGGATACTCCCAGAATCCTTACATTATAACCGGCCATACTAGGATCCCCCAGCTGTTCTGGAGGATCTCCTTGTACTCAGTTGTTGTGCTTGGGTGTCTTTTGTTTTTTCACCCATCATGGATCCCTCAGCAGGGGGTCCAGCTCAAGTACTCTCTGATCAGGTCCGTCTCCTCACGCAGCAGATGGTGGAGTTGTCCCTGCGAGTGGAGACACAGGAGGAGGTCAGAAGAGTAGTCCCTGGTAGTCTTCAATCTGTCAAAGAACCTAAGATGAATCTACCCGATCGCTTTTCTGGCGACCGGAAGTTGTTCTTCAATTTTAGGGAGAGCTGTAAATTATATTTCAGTCTCCGGCCCGCCTCCTCAGGCTCCGAAATTCAGAAGGTCGGGTTGGTAGTCTCCCTACTCCAAGGGGACCCACAAACATGGGCCTTTGGTTTAGGGGCAGATAGTCCTGAGCTCAGTACTGTGGATGCATTCTTTACAGCTATGGGGGGTGCTGTATGATGATCCCGATAAGGCAGCCTCCGCTGAGGCTCACATTCGGGCCTTAAGACAAGGTCACCATACTGCAGAAGCCTACTGCTCCGAATTCCGTTGCTACGCTGGGGATACCACTTGGAATGATCCTGCACTGCGGAGCCAATTCCGTCTTGGCCTAGCAGATCAGGTCAAAGATTTCCTGGTACAGTATCCGGCGGCAGCTTCTCTTGATGACTTGATGCAGTTGGTGGTCTGCATTGACAGACGCATCAGAGAGAGGCGTTCTGAGCGAGAATTGCCTTCCTACCCTCCTGCCGAGACAGGAGGAGAGCTGGTGGGCGGGTCTGAAGAACCAATGCAAATTGGTGCATCTCGCCTATCAAACCAGGAGAAGGCACGTCGTCGCTCTCTAGGCTTATGTTTGTATTGTGGAGGTAAAGGGCACCTTGTGGGCACATGTCCAGAGCGTCCGGGAAACGCCAGGGCCTAGGGGTTAGGGGAGGAATCCTCTTAGGCCAGTCCCGCTTGTCTCCCAATAATTCTCTTTTGTTATTAGTATGTTTAGGTCTGGGGGTTCAACGGTGGGAATCCCAAGCCTTTGTGGATAGTAGAGCAGCCGGGAATTTCATTGATTCTCGCCTGGTTCAGGATCTTGCCATCCCATTAGTCCCTCTTCCTTCCTTTCACATCGTACCGTGCCCTTAGACCTAAGCATAGGTTCCACCCATTCTGAGAGTTTAGAATTTCTCGTTATTCACAGTCCCTTTGCTCCTGTGGTGCTTGGTTTGCCTTGGTTAAAATTACATAACCCTCATTTCGATTGGCGGACTGGGGAACTGCTGCGGTGGGGTGAGTCATGCGCTGACTCATGTCTGCACCTCCCTGTCAGGGTCTCAAGTTTCGCCAATCCTCTGCTCCCTGCTCCGTATGTTTCTTTTTCTGATGTCTTTTCCAAAAAATAGGCAGAGACCTTACCTCCCCATCGGCCTTACGACTGTGCCATCAGTCTCCTTCCTCAGGCTAAGTTACCCAAGGGTCGTTTGCACGCATTGTCCTTACCCGAAGCTAAGGCGATGGAGGAGTATATTGCCGACAACTTAAAGAAGGGCTTTATTCGTCCCTCAAAGTCTCCTGTGGGGGCGGGGTTTTTCTTTGTCGGCAAGAAAGATGGTACCTTACGTCCGTGTATTGATTACAGACAGCTTAACTTAATTTCTGTTAAAAACTCTTACCCGTTGCCTCTGATCTCCGTCTTGTTTGATCAATTGCGCTCTGCTACTGTTTTTTCAAAGATAGATCTCCGAGGTGCGTATAATTTGATTAGAATCAAAGCAGGGGATGAGTGAAAGACCGCTTTTAACACTCACACTGGTCATTATGAATACCTTGTGATGCCCTTTGGGTTGGCCAATGCCCCTGCGGTCTTTCAAGACTTCATTAATGACTTTTTGGGGGTTTTTGTGGTCGTTTATCTGGATGATATCTTGATTTTTTCTTCTTCTTTAGAGCAAACATAGAGTACATGTTAAAAGGGTTTTACAGAGACTCAGAGAAAACTGTCTTTATGCTAAACTTGAAAAGTGTGAGTTTGAAGTCCATAGTATTTCCTTCCTTGGCTATGTTATTTCCCCGGAGGGCTTCTATATGGATCCTGCCAAAGTTCAGGCTATCATGGATTGGGTGCAGCCCACTACTCTGAAAGCAGTCCAGAGGTTTCTGGGGTTCACGAACTACTATTGCAGGTTTATTCCTGCGTTCTCAGATATTGTCGCGCCCATCGTTGCACTCACTAAGAAGGGTGCAGATCCCGCTCTCTGGTCTACAGAGGTCCATAATTCTTTTCGTCTTCTTAAAGAGGCTTTTATTTCTGCTCGTATCTTACGTCATCCAGATCCTGACCGCCCGTTTATTTTAGAGGTAGATGCCTCTGAAATTGGCATTGGGGCTGTGCTGTCGCAGGTAGATCCCAAGGATGGTCTTTTACATCCCTGTTCCTTCCATTCTAATAAATTATCTTCCGCGGAGTGTAATTACGATGTAGGGAACAGGAAACTTCTGGCCATAAAGTGCGCTCTAGAGGAGTGGAGGCACTGGCTGGAGGGAGCCAAATTTCAGTTTGTGGGGTTAAATGAATGCCCTAATCTAGTTGGGAATGAGACACCCTCACTCACCAGTGGTAGGAGTGCTGCTGGTGATGTCATTAAGGTTGCTGTGCTAGACGTTAACCCTGTTCCTCCAGTGATGTCTGGTTGTGACATGGGGCCAGGGGATGCTAACTGCACAAATTGGACAGATCTGAGTTGGTTGCAGGCAGCGCATGTACCTGCCAATCAGTTACTGGTGACAACATGCTCAGATAACCCCATTCCTGCTCAGAGACAATGGGATCCAGATATAGCGTTTTTGCCACGGTGCAATTGTAAGCCAGCAGGATGGGCCCCATGTGCTGTGGAAGATGCACAGGCTAATTTGCAGGCATTGCAGGATGTCTCCCCAGGTTATGAAATTGATGTTACTGTTGATAATGTGATGTCTTGCGCTACTGTGGGAAATGTGGTACCAGGTATAATAAGTGACCCGGTGGGTCCTGTGTGCACTGTAGACCTGTCAGATAGGGAGAGAGTGTCCCTTACTGCAGCTTTCCCCCCAAACCCCCCTCCTTACTGTAGCCACACAAACACAGATACAGGAACACAGCAGGGGTTCCCTCCAGACACTGAGAATCCTCCAGAGAGTGCATTTTTCCAGCATCACTGGATAACGGATGCCTCTCCTGAGAACCTCAGTGGCACCACCCCAGCCACAGAACCTGCGGGTCTGGGAGGGAAGGTCAGGCTCAGGAAGGTGTCCTGGACTGCCATGGAAAGCTTGGCTTTCCACACAGAACTGAGAACCAACCCTGCACAGGCTGCCCTGAACGTACCAGGTGAGTCGACCCCCACTGCGGCTTCCCCATACCTGGGAAGTGGGAAAGATACCCCTGGGTACAGTGAGAGGGTTGTTTCAGGAATAGAGCCAGTGGCTAGTAGGGAAGCTGCTGTGTGTAACCAGAAGGGTGGGAGGGCCCGCGAAGCACAGGTAAACTCAGCTCCATTAACCTCAGAAAAGCTGAGCTGGGATGTTCCCAAAACAGGGGACAATGACCTGCTGGTATTCCCCCTTGCAGAAACGTGCCCCCCTTCACAATTCACACACACAGACACAGAGGGCGAATCTCCTCACAAAAGGATGAGGTGTGAGGTGTTAAGTGAGTGGACCTTCCCCCCAGTGAAGGGGAGGGGGGGTCAGTCAGCTCAGGAGAGGTGCTGGGAAGACATTTTTAAGTCTGTATATAGTGCTGGGAGAAGGCCCCACACCTGTGGTATAGTTAAACGTGCCGAGTTACGAGTCCCAGGGGGATGGCCGTTTGGGGTGTGGCGGAATGGTCTGGTACTGATCTCAGTGAGTAAGGCTAAACTGCCAGCTGCAGGGGAGAATCCGTGTCCAGGAGTCCGACTCACAGCTGTGGTGGGCTGTGTCAATACCAGCCAGGAGGGGCACAGCTCCCACTATATCAGTGTGCTCACAGACTATGGGTTCGAGGACACCTGTGTGCTTTTAGTTTGCCATCTCCTGCGAGAGGGACAGGGACTATGCCCATTGCCCACCCTAGTCACGGCTATGGCGTCAGGTGGTGCCATGACAGACGTCAAGTATAGGGAAGTGTTAGTACAGATCCCGCAGAATCAGTGGCAGTCTGTCTCAGCACAGAGACCACTGCTACCTGTCCAGGTGATGTAGTTAATAGCGCACTGATGAGACGGTGACGTGGGTCACCGCCTCTGTGCACCATTTTAAAAGGGGGAGGTGTAACAATCAGATCAGGTGATCAATCAAATTAACGTATGCCTCCTGTTATGATTATCTGTTCAATCAATGTATGTCTGGTATGTTTGGTAAAATCATGCCGCTTGTGATTATTATGTGGGAGATCAGAACATGTCATGTATTATGTGTGTGGACTGTTGGTGACCCAGGGAGTGTAGCCATCTGTGGACTCCTCTGGAGTTAGGATGTCAGATAAGATCTGAGACCCCTCATAAACCAGATTGGGGGGGAGAGCAATAGTGTCCAGCCAACAGGCCAAAGTTGCTCTGGCCCTCCACTAAATTACCTCTTATCACTTGAGGAATGTATAAAATCTACTTCAAAGCAGGGACAAATTCTTTATGGGAAAGATCCTATATCTAGGGACTTTCACTAGGCTCAGCAAGGGAATGGTTAAAAATCCCAAGGGTGGGAGGGATGAGGGAGTCTTCAAGGTATAACTAAGACCCTTCTCCCTATAGTCAGTGTCACTACCTGGGGGTCTAGCAAACAGGCTGTAAGCGACCAGAGATTTCTTGTGGAGAACCCCCCCACGTCAGGATTGGTACTTAGGTGTAAGATACGGTTCTGTCATTTTTCCCGTTTATTTTATTTCTGAAATTGCATTTAATCGTTTATTGTGCGGTCAGGTGCGAGCCAAGCCGCCCCTTGCGCAGATTCAAGCACTAAAATCAGGTTTTGGCTGGTGGCAGTGTACCTCAAGGAAAGGACCCGAGTGTCCTAAGTGAACCCCAGTCACGGCCGGAGCTGCTCAGATTGACGTATCGGAGCAGGCGACCGGTGGGTCCGTGACACCGACACAGACACCATCGACTTGGAGCCCACCGCCGACATGGAGCAGGACAAGGCAACGGATCAAGACCCTGGGACCTACCTACGGGATCAAGATAGGTAAGTATCAGTATGTGTGTAATGTATGTATTAAAGTTTTATTTTTCTTATGTGTCAGTGTGTGTTTATTTAACAATTTTTTTAACTGTGGAACTACAAGTGCCAGCGGGCCCTTTAATGCCCCGCAGGCTGGGACTAGTGGTTCTACAAGTCCCAGCTTGCTGGGACGCATAGTTCCACAGTTAAAAACAATAGTTGATTCTATTTTTTACACTCAAATCAGCTCGATGCCCACCACCCAGGGGCATCGAGGAGAGTCCTGGAGGGGGGGACCCCTTTATTGGGGGGTCCCCACTCCCCCAGGGCCCCTGGCCAGGCTGACTGATCAGAGGGTTAATGCTTTGGCCGGGGGGACTTGTATAAAAAGTCTCCCCCCGGCTGTGGCATTACCCTGCTGGCTGGTTTGGCCTGGGGTTGGTTCTTAAAATACGGGGGACCCCTAGTCATTTTGTCCCCCGTATCTTGGGAACCAGCCCCGGACCTGGAATTGGTTGTTAAAAATCGGGGAACCCCTATTTGTGGGTGATAATGTGCAATAAAATATTGGTATTAGAATCTATAGGTTAAGAATATTGTAAGTAAGCTTCTTTCAAATCCATGTCAAATGCAGGCCTAAAAGGCTTATATAGATGAATTTAGAATATGCAGTGTCATCAGAATGAAATGGATTTTAGCTGTTGTTTCTATTAGAGCTAGGATCAGGCGATCAGAATAAACATAGGTTTCCATGTAGGATGACATCTAAGATCACTGTGACATGGTCAAACTTAAACTAACATTAGCTTCTATTTATTTAAGATAAGCAAAACTTTCTGTTATGGACTATGAATGACAGTGACCATTCATCATCTATGATAACTGATTCCACTTTCTGGAGTAACAGAGTTGTCGAGTGTGGTGGCGTTCGCCACCTTCTGGAGATGTACGTGACATTACATTATTAAGGAGGTTCCATGATGACCAATCATCTATCGATATGTCAATGATGATGAAGATCCCCTATTATAATTATGTACGCCCCTACATTAAAATATGCACACATTGTTGTCAATTATTAATGATTGTATTACTCGGGATCTCTTTTTGTATAAAAGACACTGGAACCTGGCCTAAAGCCAGAGATTGAAATGCCCAACTCTCTGTAAGCTTGCATAATAAATATACTTTATCACTGCCTCGTATTAAGGATAAATAATTTACATTATCATGGGGTTCCCTGATTTTAAATTACCGGCCCCGGCTCTTTCAGCCTGGTGCTGGTTGCGGCTGTGGGGGGGACCCCACGCTGTTTTTTTTTTTTGTTATTTAGATTTATTTTTCTATTTTTTTTACACTAAAGCCTGCACGGATCTGACTGATCCGTGCAGGTTTGTGCCAAATATGACAGGAAAATAAGGTGTATTTTCCTGCCGTATTTTCGTGGCTGTTTCATGCCAATTAGCGGGCGTATTATCAATACGGCTGCTTAGTAAATCAGGAACCACCATTCTTTTGAATGGTGATTCCTGTCGTATTCTATCGATGGTGTAGACATTCGTATTTGTAAATACAAATACGAATGTCCCATCATTAAGAATACGAAAATATGTATAGTAAAATAGTAAATGCCAAAAATACATATACACCAAAAAAAAATGTATTTTCGTATGAAAATACGATTTTTTCCCACAATTTTTTTTAGTAAATTTCCCCCTTTATATAATGTGCAGGAGTGTATATAATAAGGAGTGTGTATATAATGTGGGGGAGTGGGGTGTGTATATAATGTGGGGTGTGTATATAATGTGGGAGGTGTATATAATGTGGGGGAGTGGTGTGTATATAATGTGGGGTGTGTATATAATGTGGGGGGTGTATATAATGTAGGGGAGGGTAGGTGTATAATGTGGGGGGTATATATAATGTGGGGGAGTGGGGTGTATATATATATAATGTGGGGGAGGGGGTTGTATATAATGTGGGAGGTGTATATAATGTGGGGGATGGGTGTGTATATAATGTGGGGGGTGTATATAATGTGGGGGAGGGTAGGTTTATAATGTGGGAGGTGTATATAATGTGGGGGAGGGGGTGCGTATATAATGTAGGGGGTGTATATAATGTGGGGGAGGCGGGTTGTATATAATGTGGGAGGTGTATATAATGTGGGGTGTGTATATAATGTGGGGGGTGTATATAATGTGGGGGAGGGTAGGTGTATAATGTGGGGGTGTATATAATGTGGGGGAGTGGGGTGTATATATATATATATAATGTGGGGGTGTATATAATGTGGGGGAGGGGTTTGTATATAATGTGGGAGGTGTATATAATGTGGGGGAGTGGGTGTGTATATAATGTGGGGGGTGTATATAATGTGGGGGAGGGTAGGTGTATAATGTGGGAGGTGTATATAATGTGGGGGAGGGGGTGTGTATATAATGTGGGGTGTGTATATAATGTGGGGGAGGGGGGTTGTATATAATGTGGGAGGTGTATATAATGTGGGGGAGTGGGATGTGTATATAATGTGGGGGATGTATATAATGTGGGGGAGTGGCAGCAGTCACAGTGAAATATCAGCGGGAAGCTCCAAGCTGGACCCAACAGTGGGGATCCTGACGGGTGTGGTATGGGACTCCGACAGTCGGGATCCCGACAGTCATTATCCCGACGTCGGGATCCTGACTGCCCGGAGTCAGACAGCATGGCGAGCGCATAAAAGCCCCTTGCGGGCTCGCTGCGCTCGCCACGCTGCGGGCACGGTGGCTCGCTACGCGAGCCACCTATTCTATTCTCCCTCTATGGGGGTCGTGGACCCCCACGAGGGAAAATAGCGGGTGTCCGTCGGGCACCCGGCTGTCGGCATTTTGACAGTTGGGATCCCGACGTCGGGTAAATGACTGTCGGGATCCCGACTGTCTGGAACCCGTCCGGCTACCGATCCTGACAGCTACAAAGCACAGTAATATTAGAATGCGGGTATATGCCCTGCATGTGGGGGGGATAAGTTTCTATACAGTCCACAGTTTTTGTTTTTTTTTGTATATGCTTTTATGCAGTGGGATGGGGAGGGGTGTATTGACCATTGTAAGTTCATCCCAGATGCTGCCTGTTATGTGTCAAATTGTAATTTTTTTTTTTGCTCATTCCGTGTGTGTAGAATGTGAATTTCGGTCACATTCCCTGTGTGTCAGAATGTGAATTTTGGGCTCATTTCCTGTGTCAGAATGTGAATTTTGGCTCATTTCCTGTGTCAGAGTTTTCTTCTGCCACTGCAGGTCACACCCCTTAATGGCAATAGTTACGCCCATAGGTGAAGTTAGACACACCCTCTCAGTGGCAAGGCGCATTCTACTAGCAGCTAAAATGTCCCTGAAACTAGTTTTCAAAAGTAGGCAAGCATGGCCCGCAGCTGCCCGGATTTGACATTATAAATATGCTCACAGGACCCGGGAGGGCTGCACGCATGCCCGACTGCACGCAGCTCCTCCCATGGTCCTTTGCGGAGCGTGTGCCGCCACGTGACCTTGGGCAGCGCCTTCTTCCTCCTCCTCCGTTCCCCCTCCCTCCTTCATGTGCTGCTGCGGCGGGGGCTAGCGCGCATGTGTGTGTGGCGCAGCAGCCCAGCCAGCACAGGACACGCATCGGTGGGAATTGGCATACTCCCACTGACTCCCATCGTGCAGCAGTGAGAGTGACTCACTGCTGCCTGTGATTTCTATTGTGCAATGTGAAACCTCTTGCCCAGTGCCCTGCCCAGTGCCAGTCCAGCAATGGGTTTTATTTAAAAAAAAAGGCTGTAATCTTTCCCAGTGCCCTGCCCAGTGCCCAGCAATGGCTTTTATTTAAAAAAAAAAAAAAAAGGCTGTAATCTTTCTCAGTGCCCTGCGGCAGGGCACTGGGAAAAATGACAAAAAAAAAAAAAAAGCCATTGCTCGGCACTGGGCATCCCAATGAATCTGTGGACATGGCACATACCCCCACAGCTGTGAACAAATGGAGGAGTGACTTGCCCCTGTTAAGCCACACCCCTGAAATGACACCCCCTATTGGGCCACACCCCCTTAAATTTTTTGCCCTCTAAAGGTTTTGGAACTTGTGCTCTTTATGTATCCAACTACTATATATATATATATATATATATATATATATATATATATATATATATATATATATATATAAAATATTTGAGGGAACGCACACTTGTCGGACCACCAGATGAGTGCAAGGTCAAAAAGAATCAATATAACCTGATACTGTAGACACCTATTCAAATGTCCACAATAGGACCAGCACCTCTTTCAAAGATGAGCAAGCTTGTTCAAATAGACAATTCCATTTATTGGGAAATATAAGTAAGCCAGTAT
The DNA here is from genome assembly GCF_055691185.1 of Crinia signifera. Taxonomy (NCBI): domain Eukaryota; kingdom Metazoa; phylum Chordata; class Amphibia; order Anura; family Myobatrachidae; genus Crinia; species Crinia signifera. Next base: position 80,258 of record NW_028142110.1, read on the forward strand.
ACTTATCCACAGACGGGCAGCAGATCGACATGTGACATGGATCAAGGCAGCAACATAATAGCTGTGGACAGATCAGTCCCCTGACGGACCGTTTCGGCGCCAGTGCGCCTTTCTCAAAGGGTATCACCATATCTAAGTACATAAAGGCTTTATATCAGAAATGGATGTAGCCATAACTTACCCATTCAAAGGGGTGCGCTGGACGCCAGGCTCAGGTGTGCAGACGCCGCATCCCGATCTCACTTCCGCCCAGTGCTACAGCGTCACTTCCGGTACAAACGTTCCGGAGTGGAACTGAGTGCATAGGGTTTGGAGGAGCGGGGAGCGGTTACACCGCTACACCTGTTACCGGCATTGTCTCAGACGCAACCCCATCGCTATGGGAACAATATAGGTCACGTGACAAATATATCAAATATACAAGTAATGCACAAGAATAAAAATTAAACAAACGGATGTCACTATGGTACAGGAACAGCGATACCACCACATACATGAATTATGTATGTATAATTAATATTAATAGACGCAAGACACATTCCACAGTAAGTGTGTCTATATAGGCATAATAATGGATACAGTGACCAAAGATCACTTCATTCCCATACCAAGTGACATCGTAAAGAAAACATACAAGAAATTAAAAAAATAAAAAGGAAACCTATACAGAAAACACAACTAAGCACCAAGAGATACACACAATATCAGTGTTCATGTCAATGTCAAAATTACATATTATAGCAGGCCATAATGGTCCAAAATACGGACCCAATGACTCCACCAGATCCACCCCACGCAGTAATATTATATAAAGATAGACATATTAAATTCCTCATTAAGGCCCTGAGGGGCAAGAGACTGTAAATCATAGATCCATTGGCTCTCGCGTTGTAGGAGCCTTTTATGTCGATCTCCCCCTCTCCTCAGAGGGGGGATGTGATCAATCGGCATCAATTTAAATTCATTCATCTGGTGGCCACAATTCGCATAGTGTCTGGCAACAGGGGGGGTGGTCTTATCCACTTTTAATAAGGCTTTCTTCACTGAGGATCGGTGATACCCTTTGAGAAAGGCGCACTGGCGCCGAAACGGTCCGTCAGGGGACTGATCTGTCCACAGCTATTATGTTGCTGCCTTGATCCATGTCACATGTCGATCTGCTGCCCGTCTGTGGATAAGTATACTGGCTTACTTATATTTCCCAATAAATGGATTTGTCTATTTGAACAAGCTTGCTCATCTTTGAAAGAGGTGCTGGTCCTATTGTGGACATTTGAATAGGTGTCTACAGTATCAGGTTTTATATATATATATATATATATATATGTGGACAACAGACTGGCACTTGGTCCAACAGGGGTTAACTCAGGTGAGGTGCCTTCCAGAGGTTAACTATAGCAGCGTATCTCCAGATACAAGGAAACAGAGTCCCAAGCAAAAGAAGACAGGAGGCGGCACTCTCAAACAACGTGATGAACTGTATTCAAATCATAACAAACGTGAAAAACAAAGTCAGCTTAAGTGTCGACAAGTTTCGAGGCATTGCGCCCCTTCCTCAGGACAACTGACCAGGCTAAGAAGCAAACGTGCAGTGCAGAACTAACAAGAATACATATTACTAGTGCCTTTAAATAAAGAAGCATACTTACGTGACACGCTGTGTAGCGCTGTGCGGCGGGTCTGACCTCCGATGGCTTGTTCACGTGATGAGTAACGTCAGACTGTAGTCACGGCAACCACCTGGCGTCTGACCCGGCGCTCAGACGGTGTCTGTGGGGGGACAAAGTGATTAGATGCGCAAAGCAAGAATGATTAGATGCGCAAAGCAACATACAAAAACGAGCGCATTGTATTGAAAGCGCTAAGTGCTTAAAGTGCATGGTGCGATAGGAATATAATGAAGTTTAAAAACACAGTTAAAAGAGACATGTAGCGCTATCACTATTATGTAAGGCATAGATTAGTGCAATAAGGGTCACGTAAATAAGCTTCTTGTGACAACATTACAAGCAATGCAACAATTTAACACATGGGAACATGCTGTTAAAGTATAATCACAAGGTAGATTAGTGCAGAATCTTCTGCTATAATAAGGCTTGTAGGTCATAAAACAATGCATATTTAATTAGACAATATGGTGTCTGTTGTACTATGCAATACTGAGTGTAGCCCAGACTGTGACTGAATCCAATGACACAATATGGAGTGTCACTGCAATGTTTCTTACAATGATAAGCTAATTATAATAGAGGGCTATTATCAATCGTACAGTATACGTCATGTAGATAATTTATAAAAATATATTTAAGGAGGTTTTTTCGTTTAGACCACGGGGCGCCACTGTGTCCAGTACATGGATCCAGTGGGTCTCCCTTTGTAGCAATTTTTTTAATCTATCGCCTCCACGGATGGGCATGGGTACGTGTTCTATGATTTGGTGCTTAAGACTGGCCAGCGTGTGCTGATGTGCCTTGAAGTGGCGAGCAACAGGCTGGTCTATGTCTTTGCCGGCAAGACAGTTTTTAATGGCTGAGCGGTGTGCTGTGGCTCGCTCGCGAAAAGGTCTGCTGGTCTGCCCAACGTACAGGAGCCCACACGGGCACCTGATGACGTATACCACAAATGCTGTGGTACATGTGATTACCTGATTAATCTTATATTTATGGCCAGTACGGGGGTGGGTAAAGAACGTGCCGGTGTCCATGTAGCTGCATGCAGTACATGTAGGGCACCTGTAACATCCCGGGGCCTTAATTTGTACGCCCTCGGGTGTGATGGGGGTCAGATTGGTTTTGACCAAAATGTCTCGGATGTTCTTACCCCTTTTGAAACTGGGCATAAGGGTAGTGTTGGCAAAGCACGGTAGATCATGATCACTGGTGACTAGCGGCCAAGTGGCTTTAAGTACACGTGGTAGTGCGGCGCTGGTTGAGGAGAACGTGGTGACAAATGGGATTTTACTGTTGAGATTGGTCTTGGGCTGACTACGAAGCAGGGCGGACCTAGGTATATTAAGGACCTCTTGCTTCTGTTTTTTAAGTAGCCTGTAGTCATATCCACGTTCCAGAAATTTTTGGATGACTGTATCCAGGGCCTGATCCAGTTTTGCGTGGTCACTAGTGATGCGTGCGATGCGCAGCATTTGAGACCGCGGTAACCCCCTCTTCAAACTGGAGGCATGGTGGCTACTGTTATGAAGCAGGGTGTTGCGGTCTGTCGGTTTTGAAAAAACCGTGGTGTGAAACTTACCATCCGTTAAATGGATGGAAACATCAAGGTAATTAATGGAGGAAGGATGACACTGCAAGGTAAGTTTAATGGGGTTGTCCAGCAAGTTAATGTTGGAAACCAGGGACCTCAATGACTCCTCGTCTCCCCGCCAGACCAACAGCAGGTCGTCTATGTAGCGGGAGTAGAAAATTATATTCTGAGAAATGCTGTTGTCTGAAAAGAAAAAGTTGGTTTCTTGAGTAAACATAAATACATTGGCGAGCGATGGGGCCACATTGGACCCCATCGCGCACCCGGTGAGCTGCAAATAAAAACTGCCATTGTGCAAAAAATAATTTTTGGTTAACACAAATTCAAGCAATTCCAGAAACAAAGAAATGTCTAAACGGTCAAATTGTTGAAAAATCAGAAATTCCCGCATAGTGGACAGACCGGTGGAGTGGGGGATGACGGTGTAAAGATTGGAAACATCCATGGTACTCAATAAGGCATTGTTAGGGATATCGGTGAGCTGTTGTAGATGAATAAGCAATTGGGTTGTGTCCTTTAAGAAATATGGTTGTGCCATAACCAATGGCTGAATTAGGGAGTCCAGAAATTGTGAAATGGGTTGACAGAGGGATTGACGAGCAGAAATGATAGGTCGAACCGGAGGGTTATTGCAGTCTTTGTGTATTTTTGGAATTGTATATATCACCGGAGTTATGGGAAAGTCAGAGGTTAAGCTTTTTTGTATTTTCTTGCTGATGTGTCCTTCAGTGACAGCTTTAGTGAGTATAGCGTCCAGTTGTTTTTTAAAAGTAGGGGTAGGATCACCAGACAGTTTTTTATATGTATTGGCATCGGCCAGATGGGCATCCAAATTCCGGATGTATTGTGCCCTATCTTGGATGACGATGCCACCGCCTTTGTCAGCCGGTCTCACAATAATATCTTGTCGCTCGGACAAAGATTGTAACGCCTGTCTTTCTCCGTTGGAGAGATTGTGGTGTCTTTGAGGCTGAACTTTATCAAGTTGGGTGATAGAATCATCGAGCAGGCGAGAAAACGTGCGTAGTGTAGAATTCTGTGAGGGGGGGTCAAAGGTCGAGTGGCTGTGCTGACGCAGAAAGTCTTGATGTTTATCTGGTATGTTAGTAGTGGTCTGGTATTGGAAAAATTCCTTGATCCGAAGATTACGATTGAGACGATGTAGATCGATTTTCCAGTCGACACTTTTGTGTCGATTGGTTGGCACGAACGATAGCCCTTTTGAAAGGACGCTTTGTTCCATTGGGGAGAGAGGAGTTGCTGAGAGATTGAAAATTAGTTTTTCTGTCTGTTTATGGGCGGCTTTGTGGAGCCTTTGCGTTTGGCCTCCACGACGGGTGGGTTTGGTGCGATACCCCCCGTACGGGCTCTGGTGGCGCGGCCTAAAGGGATCCTTGTTGAGGATGTGGAGGGTTCGTCAGAGTCCGCAAAGGCGAAATCACTATCGCTATTTGACCCCGTGGGGTCATGTCGGGGCTTGCGTTGAGTTTTTGATCTCCCTCTGAACCGGTTGTTTGATGGTTGCGTACCGTTGAGCCATCTATATACCCGTGAGTCCTCATAGTCACCTTGAACTGTGACTAGCTTCTTTTTCTTAAAGCGTTCAAGTTCCAATTTGTAAGTTGCAACCTGAGCTTCCAACTTCGTCCACAGTGGGGCCTGTTTTTTGTCCTCGATGATGTTTTTGTGCTGTAGTTTGAAAGCAGCAATCTTAGCCCGGGTGGTCTGTAGTGTTTTGCCTGCTTCTTCTATTACGAGGATCATTAGATCCATGCTGCATTTATTCAGCACGGAGATCCATTTATAGCAGAACTCCGCACTATTTCTCCCGATGGTGGGTGTGTTGGATATGCGAAAACCGCGTGGTATCTGGGCTTGTCGGTAGTAATTAGAAAGCGAGGTGCCGTGTAGCAGACAGTCAATCTCTTTTTTTTGTAATTTAAGCAACATATGGTAAATGTCGTCAGGTGTATCTGTCGACAACTCAGTAGACTCCGTCTCCTCAAACAGAATGGCCTGTATTTGATCGGTAGACAATGTAAGGGTGTCATTTAGATGTTGTTGCAGGTCCATAAAGGTAAGTGGGTCACTTCTGGGGGTGGTAGTGATATCCATGTCAAAAGAAAAAGGTACTGTAATATTAGTACTCAATTTAGATTTCTGCAGTAGTTAAATAGAAAAAAAGCAGAATACTGGGGGTCCAGTGCCTCGTCACTTAGGAATCCTGGCGGGGAATCCAAAATACATATGTGGACAACAGACTGGCACTTGGTCCAACAGGGGTTAACTCAGGTGAGGTGCCTTCAAGAGGTTAACTATAGCAGCGTATCTCCAGATACAAGGAAACAGAGTCCCAAGCAAAAGAAGACAGGAGGCGGCACTCTCAAACAACGTGATGAACTGTATTCAAATCATAACAAACGTGAAAAACAAAGTCAGCTTAAGTGTCGACAAGTTTCGAGGCATTGCGCCCCTTCCTCAGGACAACTGACCAGGCTAAGAAGCAAACGTGCAGTGCAGAACTAACAAGAATACATATTACTAGTGCCTTTAAATAAAGAAGCATACTTACGTGACACGCTGTGTAGCGCTGTGCGGCGGGTCTGACCTCCGATGGCTTGTTCACGTGATGAGTAACGTCAGACTGTAGTCACGGCAACCACCTGGCGTCTGACCCGGCGCTCAGACGGTGTCTGTGGGGGGACAAAACCGACAGACCGCAACACCCTGCTTCATAACAGTAGCCACCATGCCTCCAGTTTGAAGAGGGGGTTACCGCGGTCTCAAATGCTGCGCATCGCACGCATCACTAGTGACCACGCAAAACTGGATCAGGCCCTGGATACAGTCATCCAAAAATTTCTGGAACGTGGATATGACTACAGGCTACTTAAAAAACAGAAGCAAGAGGTCCTTAATATACCTAGGTCCGCCCTGCTTCGTAGTCAGCCCAAGACCAATCTCAACAGTAAAATCCCATTTGTCACCACGTTCTCCTCAACCAGCGCCGCACTACCACGTGTACTTAAAGCCACTTGGCCGCTAGTCACCAGTGATCATGATCTACCGTGCTTTGCCAACACTACCCTTATGCCCAGTTTCAAAAGGGGTAAGAACATCCGAGACATTTTGGTCAAAACCAATCTGACCCCCATCACACCCGAGGGCGTACAAATTAAGGCCCCGGGATGTTACAGGTGCCCTACATGTACTGCATGCAGCTACATGGACACCGGCACGTTCTTTACCCACCCCCGTACTGGCCATAAATATAAGATTAATCAGGTAATCACATGTACCACAGCATTTGTGGTATACGTCATCAGGTGCCCGTGTGGGCTCCTGTACGTTGGGCAGACCAGCAGACCTTTTCGCGAGCGAGCCACAGCACACCGCTCAGCCATTAAAAACTGTCTTGCCGGCAAAGACATAGACCAGCCTGTTGCTCGCCACTTCAAGGCACATCAGCACACGCTGGCCAGTCTTAAGCACCAAATCATAGAACACGTACCCATGCCCATCCGTGGAGGCGATAGATTAAAAAAATTGCTACAAAGGGAGACCCACTGGATCCATGTACTGGACACAGTGGCGCCCCGTGGTCTAAACGAAAAAACCTCCTTAAATATATTTTTATAAATTATCTACATGACGTATACTGTACGATTGATAATAGCCCTCTATTATAATTAGCTTATCATTGTAAGAAACATTGCAGTGACACTCCATATTGTGTCATTGGATTCAGTCACAGTCTGGGCTACACTCAGTATTGCATAGTACAACAGACACCATATTGTCTAATTAAATATGCATTGTTTTATGACCTACAAGCCTTATTATAGCAGAAGATTCTGCACTAATCTACCTTGTGATTATACTTTAACAGCATGTTCCCATGTGTTAAATTGTTGCATTGCTTGTAATGTTGTCACAAGAAGCTTATTTACGTGACCCTTATTGCACTAATCTATGCCTTACATAATAGTGATAGCGCTACATGTCTCTTTTAACTGTGTTTTTAAACTTCATTATATTCCTATCGCACCATGCACTTTAAGCACTTAGCGCTTTCAATACAATGCGCTCGTTTTTGTATGTTGCTTTGCGCATCTAATCATTCTTGCTTTGCGCATCTAATCACTTTGTCCCCCCACAGACACCGTCTGAGCGCCGGGTCAGACGCCAGGTGGTTGCCGTGACTACAGTCTGACGTTACTCATCACGTGAACAAGCCATCGGAGGTCAGACCCGCCGCACAGCGCTACACAGCGTGTCACGTAAGTATGCTTCTTTATTTAAAGGCACTAGTAATATGTATTCTTGTTAGTTCTGCACTGCACGTTTGCTTCTTAGCCTGGTCAGTTGTCCTGAGGAAGGGGCGCAATGCCTCGAAACTTGTCGACACTTAAGCTGACTTTGTTTTTCACGTTTGTTATGATTTGAATACAGTTCATCACGTTGTTTGAGAGTGCCGCCTCCTGTCTTCTTTTGCTTGGGACTCTGTTTCCTTGTATCTGGAGATACGCTGCTATATATATATATATATATATATATATATATGAATGAAAGAAATGGGGTTTTAGAGGGCGCTAGAGTAACACATCAACTTTGATAAATAAATTGTATTTAATACAAAAAGGATTAAAAATGTATTTTCACATAAAAATCACCCTAAAAATCACTCTGAATTCTATTATCATGTAGTGTTCAAGATTGGTTACTAATACCATTCAGTGAGCTGGGGGATAAAATGTCTTACTTACTCAGTATGAACCCCTCCCTTGCATGCACCTGAGTGTATTACTGAACTAATTGAGCATCTACCAGTATCCATATGTATATTGCGAGAGGCAGAAGGGAGTCCATATTGGGAGGAGATGTGGGTCCTGATATCCCACATGGAGTAGTCTGGGGTTGCTCCAAGGTAGGTAGCTCTTAGTTTGGATATATCAAGTAAGGAGCCATTATCATGTGACTTCTTGCTGGTTAATCGTAGACCCAATTTAGGGTAACGGTGGTGTGGAATGCGGTGCCCCTCGACTGGTTGAGCTGGGTGGCTTTAGTGCGGCATGCCCATACATTCTATTAACACTTTTCACTCACTAACACTATCTCTCTTCTATTTTAATTACACTTCATTTTTTATTTTATCACTCTATATATAGCTTCGGCTTTCTATCACTAATTTATTAACACTATAGTATCTCACTGGCATGCCGCACTGGGCCTCCTAGCTTATGATAGTTTTTGGGGTGCCACACCCTGCACCAGAGAAGCCTTGACGTGGCTTGGGGGCATAGCATACACCTGCGCAGGTATATGTAACCAATATCTCTGAATTCTATTATCATGTAGTGTTCAAGATTGTTACTAATACCATTCAGTGAGCTGGGGGAAAAAATGTCTTGTTTACTTATACTGTAGCCTGTCAGGCACAGCATCAGCCGGCAGCAGCAGGATAGCAAAAGCCTCTCCAGCCTGGCGCCTGTTTTGCATCCTGTGGTGAGCGGGTAGCGCCAGCCCTAAAGCATATGTTCTCGGATTGAGTGACAGCTCATTGGAGCTCAATCAATCAGGAGAGCACTATTACATGCTGCTACCTGAAAAGCTGATGGGTCTACAAGTGACAGATGTCACATAGAGGCCCCCCATTCTGGGGAAGAGTCCAAGTGTACACATTGATTCTTTTCAGTTTGTATGGTTTAGGACATGCACTTTTTTATTTTATTTTTTAACATTTGAATACCTACAGGAACCAAAAAGGACTGATCTACACTGGAGTAGGCGAGTATGTTTTTTACAGGTACCCTATGGATTTCTACTGGACAAGAGGATCAAAGGGTTCCTGGAGATGTAGGTAAGTATGTGTGAGTGTGCCAGTATGTATGTGAGTGTGCATGAGTGTGTAATAAATAATGAATAAAGCTATACTATCATGGTGCGTGTGTCCTTCATTATTGTAAAATTTGTTTTGCATGTGGATCTATAAATACTAGCAGGTCCTTTAATGCCACGCATGCTGGTTCATTTGGTTCTCCAATATCCAGCATGTGTAGGAGGCTTGTAATGTAAAACACAATATTAAAACTTTCTTTTACACTTTGATGCTATGAACTCAGCACCCACCACCAAGGTATGCTGGGCATAGCACCGGGCCTTAGTCCTGGCCCTTGGATGCTATGGAGGGAGAATCCCCTTTATTGCAGAGTTTCCACTCCACAGTGGGACCCCGACCAGGGCTGTCTAGTTGGGGGGGGGGGAGTGTTTAATTCCACAACTGGGACTAAATTAAACATATCCTGTTGCTTTGGCCATACCTTACTGACTAGTGGAGCCCAAAGCTGGTTTAAAAAATACGGAGGACATCTATGTTCTTTTCCCCCCATATGTTTTAAACCATTACTGGTCCAAAAGCCAGGTGCTGGATCTTTAAATAGAGGGGGACCCTACACAAATTTGACCATATATTTTTAGAACCAGTACCAAATTTGACCATATATTTTTTGAACCAGTACCATATGGACGAGCTTGGAGCTGGTTCTTTTTAGGAGGGAGGACCCCACACTGTTTGTTTTTTACATTTTGAACACTTTCTTTAACTTTTACACAAAGAAACACTGTACAGATCTGAGTGAGCCATGCATGCCTCATGTTCAGCAGTGTTTGGCTGCTGGAAAACTCAGCAGCCAAATACAAATGAGTTCATGATCAGAAAACATTAATCCTGCAAACACGGGAGCTTAGTAATATAACAGAAATTGTTTTAAAAAAACAGACCCATGCGCATTCGTAATCAGATGAGTTGCAACCATTACACAGGAGCTTGGTAAATGTACCTGTCACGCTCTTAGAAGCACCAACTGCAGAGTAACGTAAGCTGGGTGCTTTAACGTGTGGGGGTTGCATCCACGACAGAATGGAGTGAAACAAGTAATGTAAAATGAAATAGATTTAATAAAGGTATTGCAAGACAATGATACTTATGGCATGAAATATATACGGCAGATATGAAAGTATAAAGTCAATAGTCCAATATATTATTGCAGAAGATGTTGATGCTTGGTCTTGAAAGAGTATTGCAATATTGTTTGAAGAATTGTAGTAAAGTAAAGAATCGGTTTTGAAGAAAGAAGGATTAGTTGAAGATTGGATGATTGTATTGAAGAGTGGATGATTGTATTGAAAGTTGGATGATTGGATGAAGATTGGATGAGGATTGGATGATTGAATGAAGATTGGATGGTCGGATAAAGAATTGGATGATTGAATGAGGATTGGATGTGAGGGCGACAGATTCCAGCCGGCCTGAATGTAAGCAGCTGCGCAACGCCGGCATTCAGTTAGAGAGCAAACCAGGCACAGACACACATGGTGGCACGCCACTCATACCCTGCATAGAAGCGAAGCACATACTGTAGCACCAGTGTCACCACGCGATGACAATGCGGCCACATGTACCCCACCGGAGCCAGGGACACAAGCAGATGTGAGCGCCATGGTTTTATGAGTGTGGCTAGAGAGCCTAGGGCTGAGTACAGCACAGGAGCTTTGGGTAAACGCCATGGTGGATGTGACAGTACCACTAAGACCTGAAGTACTAAGTCTGAGTCTTATATTTCTGATTCTGGCACTGTAACCAAAGACTCTTTCAATCATGTGCAAACCCTCTGTAAATATGAGCTAATATTTTGTGTTGATGATAATGATATAATCAACAATGCTGGTGATGACTCTAAAATGTTCCAAATGAGTTTATGAATAACAATAGTGTTAGCAGCCTTAAGACAATTGGTAATTTGATTTACTCAAACACAAGATGCTGTTTTTTATGGGGGCCCAAACAAAACAATCACTTCAGCCCCAAAAAGTTTATTTTGCATGTTGCTTAAGTGCTTGGTTTGTTAAACTGTGTATGTGGTTATTAATATAAAAAATAAGGGTGGGTGGAAAGGCCCAAGGACAATACCCTCATGAACCACTTTTTTTCCCATATGGGCTGCATTTTCTGTGAGTATTCTTGACAATCTTCTGCCAGCTCATGCTTCTTCTTCTTCTTATTAACACTATTTCTTGGGTGTTCTTGACTGGCAGTGTATAATAATTCTAAGAATAATCGGTACTTGTTTCCTAGCACGGCGCCCGTCGTGGTACATCGTATGCCTTAAGTTAAGGTACTTAAGGCATGCGATCGACGCGATGGACCCGATTTTCTGTCTTTAACTGGCTCAATTGCCGGCAAAAGTGAAAATCGCGTTGATCGCGTCCATCGCGGCCCCTAATAAGGGGCCGCGATGTGACCGATGCGATCAACGTGATTTCCCCATAGGGAACAATGTTAAAGTGAAAATCAGGTTGATCGCGTCCATCGCGGGCCATTATAATGGCCCACGATGCGATCAACCCGATTTCACATAGGTGACCATGTTAAATGGGCCAATATGGCCCATTTAACATTGAATATGTGTAAAAAGCATGGTTAATGGCCCACCCAATTTTAAACGCCACCCTGCTATTGACGCCAACCCGAAGCGTGGCGAGCGCAGCGAGCCAGCGAGGGGCGGCGGTACGCGTCCTCGATGGGCCGCGGTCCGCGAGGGGACGCGGATACCTGTGCAGCCCGCGATGGGCCGCGATACCTGTGAAGGTATCCGTGTCCGCTCGCCATGCTTCGGGCTCGGTGGCTCGCTGCACTCGCCACACTTTCTATTCTCAACTCCATGCCGATGTGGATAGTAGGGGTATTAAAAGGTCTGAGGACGCGTACCGCCGCCCCACGCGGGCTCGCTGTGCTCGCCACGCTTCGGGTTGGCGTCTATAGCGGGGTGGCGTTAAAATTGGGGGCCATTTCAAACATCAGGGGGGTTTCTATTACAATGGGGTGTTTTGGGTAATTTCACATTAAAATTTATGCAAAATCGCGTCGATCGCATGCGATTTGGTTGGCATGCGATGCGATCGACTCGATATTTTCCGACGCGATGCTCACAATCAAAATCGGTGGCGCCGTGCTAGGAAACAAGTACTGAATAATCATATTAAAGTGTATTTATTGTGAGGTGGGGCAATGATTATGGTCTCTTGCAAAGCCATTGAATCTTTATTATTGACCTGACTCCTGAAGCCTTTGATTAGATGCCTGGGCCAGTTGCAATTGCATTAGAATTTAGAAATAAAATCTCTTATTAGAATTATTTTTTGTTTGTTGCACAGTATTCCACATTTTTAATCAGCCAGATTAATCAGTCATACAGTATATGTGCTGTATTCTTTTAATTGTCTGATTGTTTGTGCCGCTGCTTTGTCCCTTGTTTAGCCAGTTAACTCAATGAAGCCTTTTGCCAATACTGGTGAGCAATATCGTGCTGTGGTAAATCAACTGTGAACAAATAAAAATGAATGATGTTACTAAAACGGTAGGACAATAAATAGGTCCAAAGTACATGATTTTAGCTGTTTTAATCAATTTTCAAGGAAGCCAAATTTGTACAAAACCAAAACTTAAGGTCTGTGCACATCTCATATGGGCCCTACATACGCAGAGATGTGTGCCAGAGATACATAACGGGAGATTCAGCACAAGAGATTTCACTCTTGTGACTCATTTCAGACAATGAGCCACATACAGAGAGATTTGTGTCAGAGATTCATAATGGGAGATCCAGCACGGGAGATTTCAAATCTGTCACAGAAAGTGAAGTAAAAACACTGCACTTCATCACAAAAATGTTATTATTACTGAACACATCTAGCACATAACTTTATGTCTTCTTTAATAAGTATTCTTTCACCTCCCCTAATATGCTACCACCCCAAAAAAAAAAATTAAATCATGGTGGCTAGTGGTTCCCCCTGAACCGAATGCAATCCCATATGCAAACTATTAAACGTTGGTGGTACAGTGGGAGCTGACAAAAAAATACTAACCAAGTCCGGGGTCCAGCGTCTCATCCTCTGTCATGCAGACAATAATTTTGTAAAAAAAAAAAATGGCATGGGGTCCCCCCCCCAGGCATGACCAGCCCCGGGCTTTTTGAGTGGTCCTGGTTCCCAAAATCCAGAGGACAAAATGCGTGGGGTCCCCCTGATTTTGGGGACCAGCACCAGGCTCTTGAGCTGGCCCTGGTTTCCAAAATACAGGGGGACAAAATGAATAGGGGTCCCCCATATTTTGGAGACCAGCACCAGGCTCAACTAAGGGGTGTAATGCCATAGCCAGGGGACACGCTTGATGGTGTCCCGTGGCCAAAGCCCAGGCCGGGAGTTTTTGGGGAGGTGGGGACCCCCCAAATAAGAGGGTCCCCCCACTCCAGGGCACCCCAGGCCTGGGCTGCAGCCCGGGGCTATCCCCTGCACCCCTGGGCGGTGGGTGCAGGGTTGATAGCTTATTTAACAGTAATATTGTCTTTTACAGTAGGACTACAGGTCCCAGCAAGCCTGCCCACATGCTGGCACTTGGCAGAACCACAGGTACCAGCATGTGGGGCATTAAAGGCCCGCCGGGACCTATAGCCCCCCTGTAAAGGAAATATTAAAATAAAACAACAAACACTGGTTTTAAATGTTTTATTTAATAAAAACACAAACACAGAGTTTTTAGTATTTTATTAAACTGCATCTGGTCTTCACCTGGGGGCAGCGGCCCCCTAAGCTCTTTTGCATGGCCGCCGCCTCCCAGGGCTTCTGCCTCTTCATCTGTGTTCTTCACCTGGGGGCGGCGGCCTTTTAAGCTCTTTTGCATTGGCCGCGCCTCCCAGGACTTCAGGAGCTCTTCTCTCCTTCTCCGCCGTCGGACTGACTGCTCCTTCCCCGTCTCGAGCTGGCTAATATAGCCAGCTCTAGGGGGCGGGGCAATGACGCGGCGAGCCGCGGCCATTTTGAAATTTAATTTTTTTTTTTTACATTTCCGCCGCGCTGCCGCCCCGCTGTCGCCGAGAGGAGAGGTGAGGTGGCGATGGGGATGGGTGCTACTGCTGGTGGGGGAGGGGGGTCAGGGGTGGCGGCGGCGGCGGGTTCTGCGGCGCGGGGTGCGGCGGGTCTGCGGCGTCCGCAGTCGCTCGGCCCTGCTCATCTGCCCGCAGCCACACATGCGGGAGATGAGCAGGAGCTTTCTGAGCGACTGCTCTGAATTGAACAGCCCGTCCGTTCTGAATCTATGACAGATTCAGAACGGCGGGTGCGCGCATGTAAATCGCTGTGTGGGCTATATACACAGCGATTTACATGCATCTTCAGGCATTTTCTGAGCGATTTGTTAGAATCGCTCAGAAAATGCCTGAATATCGTGCTGTATGTGGGGGCCTATAGTGTCTACACATGGGCAATCTCCAATTAATACAGAAAAAATAATCTAATCTCAAGAAGATTAGATATAATCACAGTATTGTGCACATCTTACAGCCGACTTGCAAACAGATCTTCCTATAATTGTGCATGCAAATCTCTACTCCTTGCGATCATTAGGACAGATAAATATTATTGATTATCGTAAGCAGTGCTATTTTTCAGCAGGCTCCAGCAGGAACTGAGGCCCTTATTCTAGTTCGCTCTTTCTGACAAAATCCTTCTTAGATGGACAAAACCATGTGCACTGCAGGGCAGCAGATTTAAAATGTGCAGAGAGAATTAGATTTGGGTGAGTCATTTTGTTTCTGTGCAGGGTCAATTCTGGCTGCTTTATTTTTACACTGCAATATAGATCTCACTTTTGCTGTGTACACACGGGGGCGATAGGGGCTATAATCGCTGGGAATATGGTCGCAGGCGACCATATTGCCAGTGATGGAAGTGTGCCCCAGCGATAAATCGCCGGGTGCGCGCTCCCGTTTTCTGCCCCATTGTAATAGCTGGTCGCAGGAGCTTGCGAATTACCTCTGCGGCTCCCCCAGCAGAGGTTCCTTTTCATCAGCGACCATCTCCGGCTCGCTGATGAAAAGGAGACACTGAGCAATATATTGCTCAGCAATATATTGCAAGCAAAATATCTCCCCCCCCCCCCGTGTGTACGCACCTTTTGAAGTAAAACCCCATCCAAATCTAATTATCTCTGCACAAGTAACACCTGCCCCACCTGCAGTGCACATGGTTTTGTCCATCTAATGCTGTGTACACACGGGGGCGATAGGGGCTGAAATCGCTGGGAATATGGTTGCTGGCGACCATATTGCCAGTGATGGGAGTGTGCCCCGGTGATAAATCGCCGGGTGCGCGCTCCCGTTTTCTGCCCCATTCTAATCGCTGATCGCAGGAGCTTGCTCCTGCGATAAGCTGATTACCCCTGCGGCACTGCCGGCAGAGGTTCCTTTTCATCAGCGACCATCCCTGGTCACTGATGAAAATGAGAAACTGAGCAATATATAGCTCAGCCATATATTGCTAGCAATATATGGCTGAGCAATATATCTCCCCGTGCAGTGTTCCCTCTAAGCTGTGCGCACGTGCGCGCGCACACAACTAGACGAGTGTGCACACAGACATTACAACAGCGCGCACAAAGCAGCAGTGGTCCCTTTTTGCAGTTGTGGACTCAATTAATGTGTTTCACCCATTAACTACATTGTGTGCTGTGTTTTGAATGATTAAATGTTTAATATCATTTTGAAGTAAAGTTAACACAAATGCTGAACGTCATTTTCCAGTTATATATAAGTGACGCACAAAAATGTAAATTTCCTTCCAGAGTTGCACAGCCAAAATCTTTTGCTGCACACAGCCTTCGTAAAATTAGAGGGAACATTGTCCCCGTGTGTACGGGGCTTAAGAAGGATTTTGTCAGAAAGAGTGAACTAGAATAAGGCCCTCAGTTCCTGCTGGAGCCTGCTGAAAAATAGCACTGATCGGAAGTAACAAGACTGGGGCTGGTTTTAAAAAATACAGCGGAGCTCTGTACAAATCGTTCCCTGATTTTTTAATACCATCCTTGGCTCTTTCAGACTGGCCGTTTATTTTCATTTATTTTTCTATATTTACACTGAAGCCTGCAGGGATCTGACAGATCCGTGGAAGCCTGCAGGGATCTGACTAATCCGTGCAGGCTGAATCCAAATGCGACAGGTAAATTAAGTGTATTTTTCTGGCGTATTTGGCCGGCAAATAGCGGGCGTATCCCGCTAATTGCTGAAAATTACCGGCCGTATTGAAATTACGGCCGGTTAGTAAATTAGGATTCACCATTCTTTTGAAAAGTGATTCCTAGTCGTATTCTATCAATGTATTATGTACTATGAAAATACAATTTTTTTACGAATTTTGCATAGTAAATTTTCCCCAATAAGTTTTTTCTTCCCCCTGCCCACCAATGTGTTAATAGGGGATACGGGCCCTTATTCTGGTTGGTGCGGTAATATCCGCGTGCGTTCGTGCCGCCGATGTTTTGTGTCTGCGCATGTGCAGAGGCGTCTCTGCGCATGTGGGATCGGGACGCATGGCCACATTCCGCATGAAATGTGTACACTACGAACAGGGGATGGAGAGGGGTGTGAAGGGCTGTTTGGGCTCATTACCATATGTTTACACCCCGCGTTTCATGGGCGTTCCCATGCAAATGCTGGGCGTACGTATGGTAATGCGGCCGTGACACACGTGTAGGGGGCGGACATATGACATTGCCGGATGTCAGCTGCCCGCCCAGATCCCTGCTTTTGCACGGAGAAATGCCCGTGTGGTCTGAGGTTGCGGGAGCTGGCGGACCACTCGGCCCTGCATTCGATGTTTTGCGACCATTGAATGATGGGGGAGGTTCCCTGAGATGGAGGAGGTGTATACATGAGAAATACACGTGCGGTCCGTTCGGACAGCTTCTTACCGCGTACGGACGGAGTTGGCGATCCGTATGGAAGGCGGGGTTTAGGACGCACGGTGCTGGCCACATATTCGGATCCGGCCGCACCGATCAGAATAAGGGCCACGGTCATTTGGTCTACAGTATTTAGTTCTACAAGCATTCGGTCGACACCATTAGGTTGACATGACTTAAGGTTGACATGGGTTAGGTCGACAGGGTCATTAGGTCGACATGGATAAGGTCAACATGGGGAAGATCTACAGGCAAAAGGTCGACTTGGTTTTTTCGACTGTTTTTTTGAGCCGACATGTGCCGACAGGCGGTATCTCATGCCATACCATCCACTAGGGTGTGGTGGGAGAATAAAAGAGTGTACCGAGCGTATCGAGGCACCGTGCCTAAGACATGTCGAGCGCAGGGAGCCATGCGAGGGGACGTGGTGCTATTGTTGACTGTATCAACTTTTTCACTGTCGACCTTACCCATGTCCCCCTAATGACACTGTCTACCTCACCCATGTCGATCTAAATGTATGTCAACCTTACGATTATCAACCTAAATGCTGTAGAACAAATGATCCCGTTCCGTTAATAGTTTGTCCTCCCCACCAATGTTTCAGCATGCATGCTTCATAGGCCACTGGCCACCAATGTTTGTAGTATGCACCCCCTGCCCACGAAGGTAGCATTGTAGCACTGGTTTTTAGTGCAGGAGACTGGTTATGGGGACCCTTTTTATGATGTTACGGTTGGTCTTGTGGGCTGCATTTCTTTTCTATTGTTAAAGACAAAGTCACATGGCTACTTCATCTGCAAACCATGTGCTGCACCCTGCTTTTTTAATCATGGCCTGCATCTAATGATGGCTTTTCACATTGCTTGCTGCAAACACATGCTTATAGTCTTATTAGTAATCATTCTTGTATGCGTGATGCATTTGTAAAACCATAAATTGTCCTGGCCTATTCTTCAACCTTTAAATCTTTGCCACATGGCTGTGTGTTTTGGCAGCAAGACATGTACAAAGGCATCCATTGACATGTACAGACATCCATTTTGACATGTTGCCTAGTTATGCTTACATAGGCTTAAATGATTTTTAAATAAAATACTTCCAAAGGATGTTTATGTATTACAATATTTTAAAATAGTTTTCCAGAGCTTTGAGGAAAAACGCACTCGTCCCTATATAGTAGAAAATGGCATCATCGGCAGGATCAGCGAGCCAAGGTAATTTTAAAAATCGGTCATTTTTAATTCAAAATTTTTTTTGAAGCTTCCTGTCTTTAGGCTTTACTGTAGACATGTTATGTGCTGCATTTGTGGGTTATTCTGGATGATTGGCTAGGCTGCGAATTTGCAGCCTTGCAAATCCACCAAACTCCACCCTGCGAATGTCTTCCCACCCGCCCCCCCTTCGCAGTGCGGGTTTGCCCGCACAGACTGTGAATGGATGTTTACCATAAACATCCATTTGTATGCCGCGGATAACCTCCCCCATCTTTCGATGGTCGCCGACCATCGAAAGTTGTGGGAGATACACCCATATAAAACTGTTTTTCAAGTCCCTTCCATATGCGTGCACACTGGGACGGATAGCGGCAGGCTGCCATACACACATAACCTGCAGTCTATTACTACATTCAATGGATTCAGAGGACACCGGATTGGGGTGTGGGCAGGAGAGGTGTGGTGGGGGCATATGTGTATCTGGCACTTTTGAGGGGCATATGTGTATCTTGCACTGCACTATATTTATTGGACATGCCCCATGTGGTCCCAGTATTTATTTAATTAACATTTTCTTGCATTCTACAGTGCTTAACCACTAATTATTTTTTTAGACTTGCACCACTTGCTAGGGTCAAGTCTAAAAATGTGCTATCAATACGAATACGAATTGCCGTATTTTCGGGATTGTAAATGTCAAAAATAAGTGTATTTCTGGATACAAATACACCTATTTTTTTTACAAATTTCCTTTAGTAAATTCCCCCCTGTGTATCTAGCATTACTGGTGGCATTATGTGTACATATGGCACTGCTGGGGCAATTGTGTTTCTCAAAAAAAATGTATGCACCAATTTAATGCCCTGCACCTTTGGGAGCTCCACCCACATTACCGCCCACACCTCCTGAACCTATTTTCCTACCAAAATATCTTTGGATGTATAGGATGGTTTCTTTCAGCAACAGCTGTACAGGCAAATGTTCTCCTTCACTATATACATGTTACTGTAAATTTTCTGAATTTTGTATTTGAAATGTATTGGAAAAAATAAAATCGGTACTTGTTTCCTATCTGGGCGCCCGCTACGTTAATTGCGCACCATGCTATTCTCCGTATAAAAATCGGATCGCATCGCATCGGATACCACAAATGCACATACACGATATTGAACAATGCGATGCGATCCGATTTCGTTCCCGCTTTTATGGTTGGCTCATAGGATGGCCCATCTGTAACACTACTGTATTTATTTAACCCTTCAAAGCCCTCCCCTTGTCACATCTGCACAGAAACACAGTATTGACGTCAACCCGAAGCGTGGCGAGCGCAGCGAGCCCCGCGAGGGGCGGCTGTACGCGTCCTCCGACTTTTTCATACCCCCACTATCCACGTCGGCGTGGAGTTGAGAATAGAAAGTGTGGCGAGCGCAGCGAGCCACCGAGCCCGAAGCGTGGCGAGCGGACGCGGATACTTCACAGGTATCCGTGTCCCCTCGCGGGCTTCACAGGTATCCGGGCCCCCTCGCGGGGCTCGCTGCGCTCGCCACGCTTCGGGCTCGGTGGCTCGCTGCGCTCGCCACACTTTCTATTCTCAACTCCACGCCGACGTGGATAGTGGGGGTATGAAAAAGTCGGAGGACGCGTACCGCCGCCCCTCGCGGGGCTCGCTGCGCTCGCCACGCTTCGGGTTGACGTCAATACTGGGGTGGCGTTAACAATGGAGGCGCATTTTAAACCATCAGGGGGGGTTTCCTATATAAATCGTGGGTTTGCGGGGTTATTACATTGAAATCAATGTAAAATCGGGTCTCAGGGACCATTTAAAATTGATTCCAATGTAAAAATCGGTTGATCGCGTCACCGCATGCGATCCGATTTAAAATGAAATCGGATCGGATAGCATCGTATGCCATCGTACATCATCGAGTACCGAATCCGATGCGATGCGATCCGATTTCATTACGGTGCCGTACGTAGAAAACCTGGGCGCCCAGATAGGAAACAAGTACCATTAAATCACATTAATGCGAATCTTCATTGCATTTACCATTTTTTGTTATATTTTTACTTACAGGTTGCGCTTCTGATGACTACACCAGCTACTGGACTGGATTCATTGCCTTATATAGGAGCCACGAATGCCTATGGCATGTCCGGAGCAAGGACTATTCCAATAACATCAAGCGGAACCTTGCATACGAGGACCTTTAGGAAGTATTGTCTGGAAAGAAACAGCGATGCATCTGTGAAAAGCATAAAGGCAAAAGTCGCCAATATGCGAACAGTATTCCTTAAGGAGTACAAGAAACACCAGTAATCTTTGCAATCAGGTGCCGGGCGGATGAGGTCTACAATCCAACGTTGTGGTACTATGACCTCCTCAAATTCACTGTGGAACAGTCTGCAAAGACGACATCCATCAGTAATGCTAGAGCCGTGTCTCCTCCTTAGCCTTCACCTGCCAGTGTAGAGGTTGAAGATTCACGGAGTCTGGATCTAGTGAGTATATTTACATTTTTAAAATGTCATAATTCTTCTAGCTTGCAATGTATTTCATTATATTCTTTCTTTTGCAGGTGTTATCTCTGGAGCTGGGCAAGGATTTGCCATCATCCGTGCACTGGGATCCTGCAGAGGGTACAGCGGACGTGGAGCAGCCATGTCCTTCTCCGCTAATCAGACGGAGGAAGGCTTCCAAGAAGTCCACCCCGGTGCAGCCCAGCCATGAGCAATTTTTTCAAAGGGCTGATGCATTCCTCAGTTCGCGGACTAATTTGGATGCGTTGTACGGGCAGTATATTGTAGTGAAGTGAAAACCATGGATGAGGAGCAAAAGAGGCTATTCAAAAAAGTGGTAGCGGAAGCAGTGAACTATGCTTCGGCCAAGAAATTGACCAAAACATGTACGGTGCTTCTGTCTACTACCCCTCATCCAGCAGTGATGCCTCCACCCACCCACCATTCCCAATCCTTTTTCTATGCGCCGGGAAGTCATCAGCGTTCCCACACTTATACGCCGGGTGCCCACATGTCCAATTCCCCCAGGCAAGCGAGTACTTCATTCGGTGGAGCATATTCGATGATGCTGGAGTCCGATATGATTCCACAGGATGAGACTAGCTTGCTCAATTTATAGTTTCCAAATTTTCCGTCGTTCAAAAAAAAAACTTAGGTTATGAAAAATTGTTCATGTTGTCCTCTTTGTAAGCTGTTCTGTGAATTTGAGGTGGTACACCATCCCACACATTCGGATTGTAGACCATATTCCACCCGGCCACCGGGTGTATAGATTCCTATGTGTTCTTGTGCTTCTTTAATGAATGCTGTTTGCATTTCGGCGACTTTGTCTTTATCCTGACCACAGATGCATTGACTGTTTCTCTCTTCACATAGTTCTTTACAAGGTTCTTGTATGCAAATTTCCGCTTGATGTTGTAGTCCTTGCTGCGGAGACATTCGTGGCTCATATAGGCTAATTGAATCTCGTCCAGTATGCTAAATACTATTTTTTTATTTATTTAGACATACTTTTAAAGTAAAAAGTTATACTCTAATTAATTGTGTTGTGTCTTCATTAATGTTTAGTTATAAAATTGTAAAGTATTTATGTCATGTTTTCAAGATTGATTTAATGTAAGGTATGTAATATGGAGGAGGTAATGCTGCTTTAAAAAACCCCAACCCTGCTTTGACCCGGTTTTTTAAATGTTTTTATTTTAAGGGCTCAAATCACATTTCTGTGACTTTCTAACCGCACATATTAACCCCTTCCTGACAGAGCCAGTTTTTGCGTTCCTGACAGAGCCCTTTTTTTCAAATCTGACATGTATCACTTAAGTGGGGATAACTTTTTTTTGCTTTTTCTTATCCCAGTGAATTTGAGATTGTTTTTTCGTGACACATTGTACTTCAAATTAGTGGTAAATTTGGGTCGATACAGTCTGTGTTTTTTTGTGAAAAATACCAAAATGTCGTAAAAAAATGGAAAATTTAGCAATTTGCAAAATGTTAAATTTTCTGCTTGTGAGACAAATAATCATACCACTCAAAATAGTTAATAACTAACATAGACCATATGTCTACTTTATGTTTCCATCATTATTTCAACTTCCTTTTAATTTTTTTGGACACTAGGAGGCTTACAATATGAATAGCAAATTCTCAAATTTTCAAGAAAATTTCAAACACTGATTTTTTTAGGGACCAGTTCAGTTCTGATGTGACTTTGAGGGACTTGTATGTGAGACACCCCCATAAATGATACCATTTCAAAAACTGCACCCCTCACAGTATTCAAAACAGCATTTTGGAAGTTTGTTAACCCTTTAGGTGTTTCACAGGAATTAAAACAAAGTGTAGGTGAAATTTCAAAATTTCATTTTTTTTGCAGATTTGCAATTTTAATACATTTTTCTAAGGAACACAGTACATTTTACTAGAGAAATGTGACTAAAAATTGATTCCCCCAATTCTTTTGTTTTCATAAATATCCTATATGTAGCCCTAGTGTGCACGTTGACCAAACCACAGGCTTCATAATAGAAGGAGCACCTACTTGATTTTGGAGCCTCCTTTTTATGAGATTATTTTTTAGGCACCATGTAGGTTTCTAGGCACCATAAGATGCTAAAATTTAGGAACCCCCCCCACAAGTGACCCCATTTTGCAAACTACACCCCTCAGGGAATTCATCTAGGGGTATAGTGTACATTTCAAACCCCCAGGGGTTTCACCAATTGTGGTACAACTGGGCAGTGAAAATGAAAAATTTAATTTTTTACACAAAAATGCAGTTCTGGCTCAAAATTTTTCATTTTCAGAAGGTATGAAGGAGAAAAAGCACCCCAAAATCTGTGCCCCAATTTCTCCCGAGTACGGCAATGCCTCACATGTGACCAAAAAATACCATTTGGGTGCATGGCAGGACTCAGAAAGGAAGGAGTGATTTTTGGATTTTGCAGCTCAGATTCTGGTGGAATGTTGGTGGGTGCTATGTTGCATTAGCAAGACCCCCCAAGCACCAATACAGTGGAACCCCCACACAAGTGACCCCATTTTGCAAACTACACCCCTCAGGGAATTCATCTAGGGGTATAGTGTACATTTCAAACCCCCAGGGGTTTCACCAATTTTGATACAACTGGGCAGTGAAAATGAAAAATTACATTTTTTTACACAAAAATGCAGTTCTGGCTCAAAATTTTTCATTTTCATAAGGTATGAAGGAGAAAAAGCACCCCAAAATCTGTGCCCCAATTTCTCCCGAGTACGGCAATGCCTCACATGTGACCAAAAAATACCATTTGGGTGCATGGCAGGACTCAGAAGGGAAGGAGTGATTTTTGGATTTTGCAGCTCAGATTCTGGTGGAATTTTGGTGGGTGCTATGTCGCATTAGCAAGACCCCCCAAGCACCAATACAGTGGAACCCCCCCACAAGTGACCCCATTTTGCAAACTACACCCCTCAGGGAATTCATCTAGGGGTATAGTGTACATTTCAAACCCCCAGGGGTTTCACCAATTTTGATACAACTGGGCTGTGCAAATGCAAAATTACATTTTTTACACAAAAATGCAGTTCTGGCTCAAAATTTTTCATTTTCACAAGGAATGAAGGAGACAAAGCACCCCAAAATCTGTGCCCCAATTTCTCCCGAGTACGGCAATGCCTCACATGTGACTAAAAAATACCATTTGGGTGCATGGCAGGACTCAGAAGGGAAGGAGTGATTTTTGGATTTTGCAGCTCAGATTCTGGTGGAATTTTGGTGGGTGCTATGTCGCATTACCAAGACCCCCCAAGCACCAATACAGTGGAACCCCCCCACAAGTGACCCCATTTTGCAAACTACACCCCTCAGGGAATTCATCTAGGGGTATAGTGTACATTTCAAACCCCCAGGGGTTTCACCAATTTTGATACAACTGGGCAGTGAAAATGAAAAATTACATTTTTTTACACAAAAATGCAGTTCTGGCTCAAAATTTTTCATTTTCAGAAGGTATGAAGGAGAAAAAGCACCCCAAAATCTGTGCCCCAATTTCTCCCGAGTACGGCAATGCCTCACATGTGACCAAAAAATACCATTTGGGTGCATGGCAGGACTCAGAAGGGAAGGAGTGATTTTTGGATTTTGCAGCTCAGATTCTGGTGGAATTTTGGTGGGTGCAATGTCGCATTAGCAAGACCCCCCAAGCACCAATACAGTGGAACCCCCCCACAAGTGACCCCATTTTGCAAACTACACCCCTCAGGGAATTCATCTAGGGGTATAGTGTACATTTCAAACCCCCAGGGGTTTCACCAATTTTGATACAACTGGGCAGTGAAAATGAAAAATTACATTTTTTTACACAAAAATGCAGTTCTGGCTCAAAATTTTTCATTTTCAGAAGGTATGAAGGAGAAAAAGCACCCCAAAATCTGTGCCCCAATTTCCTTCGAGTACGGCAATGCCTCACATGTGACCAAAAAATACCATTTGGGTGCATGGCAGGACTCAGAAGGGAAGGAGTGATTTTTGGATTTTGCAGCTCAGATTCTGGTGGAATTTTGGTGGGTGCTATGTCGCATTAGCAAGACCCCCCAAGCACCAATACAGTGGAACCCCCCCACAAGTGACCCCATTTTGCAAACTACACCCCTCAGGGAATTCATCTAGGGGTATAGTGTACATTTCAAACCCCCAGGGATTTCACCAATTTTGATACAACTGGGCTGTGCAAATGCAAAATTACATTTTTTACACAAAAATGCAGTTCTGGCTCAAAATTTTTCATTTTCACAAGGAATGAAGGAGACAAAGCACCCCAAAATCTGTGCCCCAATTTCTCCCGAGTACGGCAATGCCTCACATGTGACCAAAAAATACCATTTGGGTGCATGGCAGGACTCAGAAGGGAAGGAGTGATTTTTGGATTTTGCAGCTCAGATTCTGGTGGAATTTTGGTGGGTGCTATGTCGCATTAGCAAGACCCCCCAAGCACCAATACAGTGGAACCCCCCCACAAGTGACCCCATTTTGCAAACTACACCCCTCAGGGAATTCATCTAGGGGTATAGTGTACATTTCAAACCCCCAGGGGTTTCACCAATTTTGATACAACTGGGCAGTGAAAATGAAAAATTACATTTTTTTACACAAAAATGCAGTTCTGGCTCAAAATTTTTCATTTTCAGAAGGTATGAAGGAGAAAAAGCACCCCAAAATCTGTGCCCCAATTTCTCCCGAGTACGGCAATGCCTCACATGTGACCAAAAAATACCATTTGGGTGCACGGCAGGACTCAGAAGGGAAGGAGTGATTTTTGGATTTTGCAGCTCAGATTCTGGTGGAATTTTGGTGGGTGCTATGTCGCATTAGCAAGACCCCCCAAGCACCAATACAGTGGAACCCCCCCACAAGTGACCCCATTTTGCAAACTACACCCCTCAGGGAATTCATCTAGGGGTATAGTGTACATTTCAAACCCCCAGGGGTTTCACCAATTTTGATACAACTGGGCAGTGAAAATGAAAAATTACATTTTTTTACACAAAAATGCAGTTCTGGCTCAAAATTTTTCATTTTCAGAAGGTATGAAGGAGAAAAAGCACCCCAAAATCTGTGCCCCAATTTCTCCCGAGTACGGCAATGCCTCACATGTGACCAAAAAATACCATTTGGGTGCACGGCAGGACTCAGAAGGGAAGGAGTGATTTTTGGATTTTGCAGCTCAGATTCTGGTGGAATTTTGGTGGGTGCTATGTCGCATTAGCAAGACCCCCCAAGCACCAATACAGTGGAACCCCCCCACAAGTGACCCCATTTTGCAAACTACACCCCTCAGGGAATTCATCTAGGGGTATAGTGTACATTTCAAACCCCCAGGGGTTTCACCAATTTTGATACAACTGGGCAGTGAAAATGAAAAATTACATTTTTTTACACAAAAATGCAGTTCTGGCTCAAAATTTTTCATTTTCAGAAGGTATGAAGGAGAAAAAGCACCCCAAAATCTGTGCCCCAATTTCTCCCAAGTACGGCAATGCCTCATGTGTGACCAAAAAGTGGCAGGACTCAGAAGGGAAGGAGTGATATTTGGATTTTGCAGCACAAATTCTGGTGGAATGTTGGTGGGTGCTATGTCGCATTAGCAAGACCCCCAAAGCACCAATACAGTGGAACCCCCCCACAAGTGACCCCATTTTGCAAACTACACCCCTCAGGGAATTCATCTAGGGGTATAGTGTACATTTCAAACCCGCAGGGGTTTCACCAATTGTGGTACAACTGGGCAGTGAAAATGAAAAATTACATTTTTTTACACAAAAATGCAGTTCTGGCTCAAAATTTTTCATTTTCAGAAGGTATGAAGGAGAAAAAGCACCCCAAAATCTGTGCCCCAATTTCTCCCGAGTATGGCAATGCCTCATATGTGACCAAAAAATACCAGTTGGGTGCATGGCAGGACTCAGAAGGGAAGGAGTGATTTTTGGATTTTGCAGCTCAGATTCTGGTGGAATGTTGGTGGGTGCTATGTGGCATTAGCAAGACCCCCGAAGCACGGTGAAATGATGAACCTAATAATCCATAGATGTGTGGTATATTTTAAAACACTCCTTTATACATAGGCCGGGTTTGTCGGGGCAAGTTTCACAGTGGAAAATAGTTTCCTTTCTTATTCCCTTTTTATAGCAAACTTTGCACCTTTTTTGTGTCCTGCCCTTTCTTGCAGTGGAGGGGATTTTGTTCGGAAAATGCTGCCCTGGTACAATACGGGGGCCAGTACTAGAAGTACTGGGGCCCTCTGCCTGCTGGTTCCCAAATATTAGGCCCTTTATGACTTCCTCTTGAAAGTGCATAAATGTCCCCCTCTGGCCGGTAGAACGGAATAGCACGTAAGCGTTATACAGTGCCATCTGGATGATATACACGGCCAGCTTCTTGTACCAGATTTTTGTTTTCCGCAGGGCACTGTACGGCTTCAGTACCTGATCTGAAAGATCCACTCCGCCCATGTACCTATTGTAATCCAGGATACAATTAGGTTTTGAGGTGTGGGTACTGGTACCTCGTACAGGGACAGAGGTGGTACTGTCTCCGTGAATTGTTGTCAGTATAAGGACATCCCTCTTGTCCTTATATTTGACCAACAACATATTTTCGGTGCATATTCCCCTGCTTTCACCCCTTCTCATTACTTGGGCAATGTGCGTTTTTGGGAGGCCTCTTTGGTTCTTGCGCACAGTACCGCAAGCTGCTGTACCTCTTGAACCAAGGGCCTTAAACAGGGGGATGCTAGTGTAAAAGTTATCCACATAGAGGTGATAACCTTTATCCAGGAAGGGGTGCACTAAATCCCAGACAATTTTTCCACTAACACCTACGAGGGAGGGGGGGCATTCTGGCGGTTCAATTCTTGAATCCTTCCCTTCATATACCCTAAACCTGTGAGTGTACCCTGAGGTGCTTTCACACAGCTTATACATTTTTATGCCATACCTTGCCCTCTTACTGGGAAGGTACTGGCGGAATTTAACCCTTCCTTTAAAATGTATAAGGGACTCGTCTATGCAAATGAATTTATCTGGGATGTACATCTCTTCAAATTTGGCACTGAAATGATCAATGACCGGCCTGACTTTGAATAGCCGGTCAAAGGTGGGATCATCTCTGGGTGGGCACTGTGCATTATCGTTGTAATGCAAAAATTTAAGGATCGTCTCAAATCGAGCCCGGGGCATGGCCATACGGTAAAATGGGGTGCTGTACAGAACATCTGTACTCCAATATTGCCTAATTTCTGGCATTTTTACTATGCCCATATGAAACACCAGACCCCAAAACGTCATCATCTCTACTGCATCTACAGGGGTCCACCTAGCAAATGATGACGTGGGGTTTTGAGCAATAAACTGCTGGGCATATAAATTAGTTTGGTCCACCATTAAATTTATAAAATCATCAGAGAAAAATAATTTGAAAAAGTCAATTTCTCTGAGACCTGTGGAATCAAATTGGATTCCTGGCATGGCCAAAAACTCAGGAACCTGGGGCTCAAAATTGTCTGGTGGTGGGGTCCATACGAGATCAATTATTGGGGGGGGGGGTCTCAGCTGCTCTACGGGGGCGTCTTTGAGGGGGTCCCTCATCACCAGAGGAGGAAGAGGAGCTTAAGACGAATCCTTCAAATTCCCCGCTTGCCTCACTGGCTGTGTCAGAGTCAGAGGCAAGCATGGCATATGCCTCCTCCACTGAATACATTCTTCTGGATGACTGGGATGACATTTGGGATGCCATTTTTATTTTTGTGTTACTGGTAGTGAAATGTTTCAACACGTGTATAGTGTAGGGGGGGGGGGTACAAACTTTATTTCAACCCGGGGGGTATGTAGTGTGTTGTGTGTATGTAGTGCAGAAAAAAAAAATACTTTATACAAAAAAAAAATTGAAGGGGTTAAAAAAAAAAAAAAATTGAAGGGGTTAAAAAAAAAAATTGAAGGGGTTAAGAAAAAAAAAAAAAGGTCCTGCGCCAAAAATTGAGCACAGATGTTGGTCAGTAACGTCCGTCACTGAACAGCGCTCAAAGGCAACAGGAATTTGATCAAAAAAATAAATAAAAAATAGATCAACCCTGTGCCGAAAAAGCTGATCAGTGACACACGCACAGTGGCCACAGGACACCCACAAAATCACAGTGTGTGTAAAAAAAAAATTAAAAAAAGACCCCACAGCACCCACAAAAAAAAAAAAGGTGATCAGTGATGCGACACTGATTACCAGTGAGGGGCAGCAGGTGCACAACCTTTGGTGCAACTGACAGTGCAACTGGCAGCAACTGACAGGTATATATATAAAAAAAAAAACTCTGCACCCCCAAAAAGTTGCTGATCACCTCAGATATAGTGATCAGCACAAAAGGCGGGGCAGCAGACACAAAATATATCACTCTCTATCACTCTCTGTCACTATCTCTCTCTATCTCTCACTATCTATCACTCTATGACACTGCAGCAGCAGCACTGACAGTTATATATATGAAAAATAACCCCTGCACCCCCAAAAAGTTGCTGGGGGTGCACAAAAGGGGGGCAGCAGACACAAAATATAGCAGTCTCTATCACTCTCTGTCACTATCTCTCTCTATCTCTCTATCTCTCACTCTATGACACTGCAGCAGCAGCACTGACAGGTATATATATCTATAAAAAAAAACCTGCGCCCCCAAAAAGTTGCTGATCAGTTAATTTATACTGATCAGCACAAAAGGGGGGGCAGCAGTCAGTTATATAAAAAATATATAGCACAATCTGTCACTATCTCTCTATCTCTCTCTCTCTATCTCTCTATCTATAGCTCTATCACACTGCAGCAGCACAAAATATAGCACTCTCTGTCACTAGGCCTCTCTATCTCTCTCTATCTCTCTCTCTCTATCTCTCTATCTAATAACTCGCAGCAGCACAACACAGCACAGGATGTCACAGGATGTCACAAGAATAAGCAAGATCCAGGCAGTGATCAGGTAAGTATTTAGAGGGGTTCTGGTCAGTATATCGCGGCAGCTGGGTACGGTGACCGCACTGCACGCAATTCCAGACCGGAATGGCGTCTGCAGTGCAGTCACCGTTAGTTTAAACCCCCCTCCATGGCTGTGATTGGTTCGTCGGTCCGACGAACCAATCACGGCCTTTGGGGGCGGGCGGGGTGAGGTGGGGTGACACCAGTGTCACCCTTACACCCCGCGGTGATTGGTGCTGTTCTTTACAGCACCAATCACCTCCGATCCCTGTGTCACCGGCGAACGTTATTCGCCGGTGACACAGAAAATGCTGTGAATGGCTGTTCACACTGAACAGCCAATCACAGCAATCGCCGACGGGGGGGCGGCATCGCAGCCCCCCCTGGGCATGCAGGGACATGTCTGCTGTCAGGGACAGCAGACATCGTCCCTCTGTCACTGCGTCTCTAGACGCAGTGACAGTTAGAAGTCATGACGTATATATACAGTACGTCATGTGTCGGGAAGTACATGACGTATATATACGTCAAATGTCGGGAAGGGGTTAACTGGTTTTACACAGGGTCTATCCTGGTTTGGATTTTTGAATGCAGCATCACACTGTCAGGTAACATGTGTGGCCAGCACTGAGGGCTGTTGTCTTGTGCTTCCTTCCAAAATTGGGGAAACAATCACACAACTTACCTCTTTCAAGTACTTCAGCACTGACATTAAGTTCCTGCTCTATACATATTTAAAGAATGGGAACCAGCATAGTGAATATTTTATGAATGGGTTCCCAGCACCTGTATACCGAATGAGCGAGACCCGGTCATTCAATAATCACTGTGCAGAGAGGGTCACACTTTTTAGGTATGCACAGAGCTGGACCAGCTTGGCCTCAGTATTGGCGGGGTCCTAAATACAGTTTTCAACTCTTTCAGAGTTCAAAAATTAACAGGTCAGAAATGGCTTCAACAGTGATTTCATCATTTCCAAATTTGGTTTCTGGGAATGGTTAGAAAGCATTTTAACCATTTCTAAATGGCAGATTTTTGGAAACGATAAAATCACTGAGGACCTTTTAGAACGCACTTATTACCCTTTTCAAACATGCAAAATCCAGGGTAAGATGTGTGGACTGAAAGGGCCATTAGAAAGGTATGTTGCAGTGATTGACTAGCATATAATGGGGCAGATGTATTAAGCCTTAACAAGAGATAAATACAAGGGTGATAAAGAGAAATAAACGTCCAGCCAATCAGCTACATACTGACTTTTTTAAAACACAGCCTGTAACATGGCAGTTAGCAGGTGATTGGCTGGACGTTTTTCTCTCTTTATTACCCTTTGCATTTATCTCTTGTTAAGGCTTAATACATCTGCCCCAATGAGAGGATATGTATATCAATACCCAAATACATTTATTTCATATAGTTACATTATTAGTGATCAGTAAGGGGGTTATGCTTAACTGTAAATTGTCAAACAGAATATCCTTTTAACCCTGTCAAACACTCTCAATTAATTTATTATGTTTTTACTGCTCCATTATCTCCCACCCTGCATAACCTTGGCAGACTGTGCACTATCCATTTTCTTCAACATCCTTACCCAAACCCCAATATGTCCATTGTCCACCAAGCGCACAACTTTAAAATTTGATTATTTTTTATTGATTTTTATTTTACATTTTTTATTTAAGAATGGTTTGATTTTTAAAAGAAATTTGGTCATAATATATTTTTAAATAAACATTTAAAACACGTGAAATATATAGACATGAATTGGAGTAATCTTGAACTTTCATTAGTCATAGATTTTTGAAGTCATTTCTAAAGGAAAAATAATAAGTTGTAAGTGGCAATTACAGTATATAACAGGTCCGCCCGTGAATGGCCGGGAATGACCGATCAACTGACAGCCGGGAAGGATCTGGCTTCGGGCCGTCCCGAATATTACGCTGCCACAGAAAGGAGGGCGCAGGGAAGCCGCTCATACAAACAGTGCCGCCCGCTGGTATTTCAAATGCGCCGCTGATTGGCTCCCAGACTACAAGTGCTGATTGGCTTACAGTAGGCAGCACAGCGGCGCATTTGAAATACATAAATTCCCTGCGCCCTCCTGTCCTTGGGGGCTGCATGAACCAACTTGAGCTCCGCACACAGTCCTATGGAGGTAAAGGGTTAGTTACTGAGGTCAGTTAGTTACTGAGGTCATACTGGCCTGCCGCGGGATTCACCGGTGGGCCCCATTGATTGATGACTTTGCCCACTTTTTAAGGTGGGTGAGACCTAATGACAACCATCAGTGTTATTTATTGCTGCCGGGCAATCAGTAGTGTTCCACTACTAGCGGATGACTGACCCAGTGACGGCAGCAATCTGGTAGGCTTCCGTGGTAAGCTGGGACTGGAGGCTTCAACCCTGTTCCCAGAGGAGCCGTGCGGATGGGCAGCCAGATGTCATGTGCATACATTGCGGACATCCACAGCATCACTCTCCTGCCGGACCCGTCTGCTGCCCGAAGTATACAGTATACGGCCGAGTCACACGCTGGAGGTGGACCCGTCACCTAACACTCAGAAAGGAAAATAATCGCCAAAGTGAGATTTTTCAAATATTTGTACTGTGTAGGTCAGTGGTTCCCAAACTGTGCGCCGCGGCTCCCTGGGGTGCCGCGGCGCTGTCACAGGGGTGCCGCCACTACAACCCGGAAGCCACCTGTCTTTTTTTTTTTTAATACTAGCGGGGACTGGGCAGTCTGTACGAAGCTAGCCGGCGCTAGGGGGGGCGGCAGCTCTTCCCCACTACCCACCGGAGAGCGGCCGCTGACTGTGCAGTGTGTCCTATCAGTCCTCGCCCTCCTGCCATGCACAGTGCTGCCGTAAAGTGCCGCAACCTGAACTGCCACAGCGCTATCTCCCATACCGCTGCCGGACAGATCCCATACAGTCTCATGATAGCACCGCTCCTCCGGGTACACGCAGCAGGTACTTTTCATCCTAAAGGTGGAGGGAAGGGTCGGGAAGGGGGGTTGGTTACAGTATGGCTGCACTCCTGGTCCATGTATCTTATGCAAAGTATGTGTCAGTCACTGTCAGTGTCAGTGCAGCCCACCCCTGTTCCCTGCACAATGTATGTACTATATGTGTGTGTGTCAGTGTGCCCCTGGTCCCTGCTGTGTGTGCCCCTGTACAATGTGTGTGTGTGTGTGTCAGTGTGCCCTTTGTATGTCACTTAGTGCAATGTTGCACTCTTAATAAACCTCTTTTTTTTTCACCTATACTACCGTGTGCCGGATCCATCCTTTCTCTGAGGGGGTTAGCGTCTCCTATATATATATATATATATATATATATATATATATATATATATATATATATATATATATATATATATATATATATATATATAATATATGTGTTAGTTAGTGTGCCCCTGGTATATTTGTGTGCCATAGTGTGGGAGGATGTAGCAGACCCCTCTTTTTCCGTTAAAGTTTGCCCCAGCTGGCTCCAGGCAGTGACACAATTTGAGTGTCTCCCCCTCTGTGAACACCCATCTCTCACTCCTTTTCTCGCTCCTCTCTGACTCCCCCTACCACCCTCTTTGTATCTTAAATCCTATTACTGTCTCTTTCTTACCATCCCCCCAAGGAGCATAGTAGTGAAAATGAAGGGGGGCCTCTTTAAGATTTTGCTGTGGGGCCCACAAGGTCTTAATTACGCCCAGGCCTGGCGACAGGGGGGGGGGTTCAAGGGGGACACCTGTGACGGGCCTCGAGGGTCAGAGGGGCCCCCGAGGACCAGGTGCAGATTTAGTCTGCCCCTGTAAACACTTACTGATTGGCCGCAGAGCCGCTTGGCTGGGAGTACTGGAGGTGCGTGTTTCTCCGCAATTGAGGCCGAGAGGAGGGGAGGTCCACAGCGGGAGCTGGATGTTGTCTGGGGATACAGTGGCAGGGGAAAGTCGCCTCCCAGCCACCGGGCAGCAGTTCCCAGCCACCGCTTACACAGAGCAACCACTGGCCGGCTGGAGGAGGCAGGGGGAGCTGCGGCGCTGGCATAGACAGAAGGTGCTGGAAGATGCTATGTATACTGCCCCCCGACGAAACAAAGCTGACTACCCGAGCTTCCCCTGGAGAGCTGAGCATCAGTGTATAGCAGAAGTTCAGACCATCAGGACTGTGTGAGTCTCCGTGTAAATTTAACTGTCTCATGGCTGTGGAGGGAAGGAACTGTGGGTTACATGGAAGGGGATTTAACTGTGTACAATAGGAAGGGAGTAATTGCGTCTCAGGGGAGGGTGGGTAAGTGTGTACCAAAGGGAGGTGAGTCACTCTGTCATGGTGAGGGTCATTATGAGTAAGGGGCATTGCTGTGGGTTGTAGGGTAAGGGAGGACATTAGTGTGATAGAGCACAGGCTGTGGGATGAAGGAATGTGTCAGGACAGGCCACGGGATTGGGACCGCATCATGTTACAATAGTGCAAGTCGCATGGTATGGGAGAGCATCAGTGTGATAGACTGCAGGGTGAGGGTGTGCATCAGTGGGATAGTCTAGGCCACAGGGTAAAGGAGCATGTCATTGTAATAGAGCGCAGGCCGCAGGGTGAGGGAGGGCATCAGTGTGACAGGGCACAGGTCGCGGTAGCATGTCAGTGTGACAGGGCACAGGTCACAGGCTGAGGGAGTATGTCAGTGTGACAGGGCACAGGTCACAGGGTAAGGGATGGTGTCAATGTGATAGAGCGCAGGCCGTAGGGGGTTATAGCGTTTGAGGGGATAGGGGGCCCCAAGAGTTATTTTGCCAGCCCTGGTTACGCCCCTGACCTGGGTCACTGCTTGTACAGACCAGTGTCCAAATCCCAGGTGCAACTTGACATTTGCAATGTGAAAGAGGTACAAGTGACTTATACCCCTTTCACACCAGCCTACACACATAGCGATATACAGGCATTATCTAAGCAATCTCACTAGATCGCTTAAATAATGCCCCTAAATGGCTCCGTGTGTAGGGGCCGTAGCATCGCTGCCGCCTGAGGATTAATATCCAGCATGCTCTGGTCCTGGCAGATCGCTATGTGCTCAAGCATTCTGAGTGATCTAGCATCGATCAGAGTGCTTCAGCATTACTATGTGTGTGGGCCCCTTAACACAGGTATTTCTTGGTATGAAAGGGACAGTTCAGTAATTATTTTGACATAAGGGTGCCTTGAAAAAGTCATGGAGACCCATGGACTGAAAAAGTTTGGGAACCACTGGTGTAGGTATTATTCAAACAATGTAATCACATGTACATCAGATATTAAAGCTAAAATGATCATATATCTCTGCAATAAACGTAACACAGTGTTCTTTTTATTACAGAGATACCCCATATGTGAGATCCGCATTTTCCCCTTTTCTGTGTAAAGCTGCGCAATCAGCACCTAAGATAACTATTTAGTCTTAAGCGTACACACTGTTGCTTTATGGAATCCACTTTAATGTGGAGTTCTATTTGCGCTAACAGTTTAATACTTCTGCTACTCTTACATCGTTCAGAACTCTCAAGCAGGATCGTTCAGCACACAGTGATGTGTGCTGAGTGATCTGTCAGGGCCATTGTTCAGTGTTCTTCGGTGAGAAGGAGGAAAAAGGGGTTTGAGTGGAGCGCTATCAATAAGCGGCCAACACTGGGTTGTCAGGCCCAACAAAAATAGTTACAAAGAGAGAGGATGTGCCGGTGCTAGCTGCTTCAATAAGGTATACTCAACAGTTTAAAAAGTATACATTTTTATTTTACACATTAATCTAACAATACATTTCTAAAAGAACATATATGTATGCATACATGAAGAATAAACATAAAAAAATAAAATATTCGAGTAAGGTGCTGTGAGAATTTCTTATATGAGCAATTTGGGCAATTGTAAAAGTCTAGGACTCCATAATGATGTAAGTTTTGTATACTGTATTACCATCCTTTTTGTATATCACCTGGATATGGGGCTGGTCCAGGGAAGGTGACTCCAGAGTGTCCTTGCCTTATAATTTCAAAGGCTCAAGCCTCCCTATTTGGCGAGTGTCCTCCTTTTGGCTGGGTTAGGAATATGGCGTGTATCCCAGATGAAGGTCCAGTTTTAAGTGGAGTATTATTTAGTCGTCGGGAGAAAGAATGGACTGGTCACTCTTTGGGTGGATGGGGGGTCCAGACACGTGAATTATCAGGCTCAACGCGTTTCCCCGGCTTATCTATGGCTGGCTTCCTCAGGAGCAAGTATGGACTGGTAGTCACAGCCCAGTTTAAATAGCAGTGGGTTTATTGCTCAATTGGTGTTTAATTGGTACACCTGTGTTGATTAGCACCTGTTGTAGTTAGCTGATACAATCCTACAGGTTAACATGCATACAGAATTAAAATAACCGTTGAGTATTACTGAAATATTGTATTCTATCAGTCCAGGAGGCAGTTAGGGCTGATAGAAAGTTACTTTAATAACAAAAAACATTTGTCAAGCTGAATAAACATTATTTTATTGGGTCACGTGACCCGGAACTAGGTACAGAGTGGATCGTATATATGTAACATGATTTTTACCTCATTTGGAGGTTCCAGGATGGTCCAGTGCAGCACAGGGCACCCGGGGGAGCCCCCGCCCGCCGCCGATTGCCGGTATAGGTGGTAGGAGCGGGGGGATCCCCACGAGTATTCCACGCTGCGTCCGCCGTGTTGCTAAGGAACGGGCGCATAATGACGATGCGTCACGTGCATAGTGACGATGCGTCACATGATGCAGCACCATCACGCAAATTTAGGAGACGTCGGCCCAGCCCCTAGCTCCACAGGGAAACGTGCACTTATGCGCAGTCGCATATTGCACGCGATACACGTCCCCAGCATTGCCGGGCAACCAAGCCGGCGTCTCCTGTGATATAAACATACCACTTGGCAGAGAGTCCCTAAGGATAACTGGAAGAAGGTGTTAGGTTTTTCAAAATAGGAGGGACATCGATTGATCTTGTTATAAAATTTATGACAGAAAAACTTAATATATAATTTCAATAAATGTATCAATAATGTAATTATTCCTATCACTGAGAAAACAAAACAAAAAAACAGGCATATATATTTCTTTCGTTCTTATTAGATCCAGAAAACAATTCAGATGGCATAAAACACAGGAATACAGAAATATTGACTGATATAACATGACAGAAAACATATAATATATGGGTCTATATAAATATTAGAGAGATATCAATGAGGAACCAAAGGTATGTGGGTGAGGGAACTCCCTCATAAAGATCTCTCATAACTACCTTTAATCTATCAGAAAACACACATATGTTTTTATATGACAATTGAACTGTTTCATAATGAGATATACTGTAGGACATTTATAACACTGTGTTGAGTTCAATTGTCTCATTCAGTCCGTCTGGGTGGAGAGAGTTGAACCTAAGGGTCCAAAATATTTCTCTTTTGCATAGTAAATTATATCTGTCCCCTCCACGTGAGGTACCTGCAACGTGTTCTAGACCTATTATTTTTAAACATGATGGATTAGATCCATGTTTTAGTTTGTAGTGTCGTGAAACGCTATGTTTAACAAAACCTTTTAGAATGTTCCTCCTGTGCTCCATACGCGTTGAGCCTGATAATTCACGTGTCTGGACCCCCCCATCCACCCAAAGAGTGACCAGTCCATTCTTTCTCCCGACGACTAAATAATACTCCACTTAAAACTGGACCTTCTTCTGGGATACACGCCATATTCCTAATCCAGCCAAAAGGAGGACACTCGCCAAATAGGGAGGCTTGAGCCTTTGAAATTATAAGGCAAGGACACTCTGGAGTCACCTTCCCTGGACCAGCCCCATATCCAGATGATATACAAAAAGGATGGTAATATACAAAACTTACATCATTATGGAGTCATAGACTTTTACAATTGCTCATATAAGAAATTCTTACAGCACCTTACTCGAATATTTTATTTTTTATTTTTATTCTTCATGTATGCATGCATATATGTTCTTTTAGAAATGTATTGTTAGATTAATGTGTAAAATAAAAATGTATACTTTTTAAAACGTTGAGTATACCTTATTGAAGCATAGCGCCGGCACATCCTCTTTCTCCGGTGAGAACACTAGCCCTGAACCAGCGTGCCAGTTATTAATCGCCGGGGTGATAGCGACGTGTGGGGCTGCACATTGCTGTGGCCTCTACAAACACATCGACGTTGGGGCATTTTCTGAGCGATGTAGTAAAATCGCTTAGAAAATGGCCAGGGATCATTGTGTGTGTAGTTTTACACAGAAAAGGGGAAAATGAGGATCTCACTTAAGGGGATATAACACCCACTGCAGATTACACAGGGTGACGGAGCAGTTGCAGCAGCCAGCAGGCCAGGGAGTGTCACAGTCACTCCATCACACCCACACAGTGTGTGTGTGTGTGTGAACAGGTCAGTGACCATTGGATGTGTAATGGCCAGTACGATGTGTGGCACCATGTGTAATGGGTATTATGGTGTGTGGCGTATAGCTTTAGGTGCATTACGTTGTGTGGCGTATAGCATTATGGGCATTACGGTGTGAGGTATATAGTGTAAGGGGCATTATGGTGTGTGGCATACTGGGCATTACAGTGTATGGCATATAGTGTTACGGGCAATAAGGTGTATGGCATAATGTGTAATGGGCATTACAGTGTGTGACAATGTGTAATTTGCATTACGGTGTGCAAATTTCTGGTGCCGTGTGTCCAACTGAATGAACCTG
Organism: Crinia signifera; assembly: GCF_055691185.1. Lineage (NCBI taxonomy): Eukaryota > Metazoa > Chordata > Amphibia > Anura > Myobatrachidae > Crinia > Crinia signifera. The sequence continues at coordinate 118,790 of NW_028142110.1, forward strand.
GCGCAATCTGCCTAAGGGGCTCTAGCTGGGGCACTGGGCCTAAGGCGCTCTAGTTGGCGCAATCCATATTAGTGGCACCACTATGTGGTGTAATGTGAATAACGGACACTACTGTGTCGTGTAATATGAATGGTACTATTATGTGGCTAGGTCCCTTTCCCCATGAAGCCACATTCCTAAATTTTTGGTGCACGCACCCCAAGGTGTCTAGTTACGGAACTGTTGCTACTGGGCTCATGTGTATAAGAGTCACTACTACTACTACTACAGACATTTATACACCTTTTTTGCAGTGTACACTTTGGCAAGTACTCTCTCTTTGTAAAGTATTGGATGGCACAAATTTATAGTTTGCAGGATTGCGCCAAACACCCTAACACTGGCCCTGAACAAAAGGATATGTGCGCTATAAGAAAATCCGGGGCCACTTGCTAGTGTTTGCCCCCAGGCTAAAAGTAGCCAGCCAGCCCCTGTGGAGTGTCAATGTTAACCATCACCGATCTATGGTGTGCATGTATACATATTGGTTGTCACAGTAATATATATATCATACCTGAAACTGTGGTTCTTTACATTGTGGTGGCAAATGGTACAGACATAGGGGTATATTCAATAGAGGTCGAAACTGCTGTCTTGCCAAAAAGACGGCAGTTTTCAACATGAATACATTGGAAGGGGTTCCGACCTATTCAATCATTGCTTTTTTTTTTTTTCTGGCATGTCGAAATGTTTCGACATGCCGAAAAGCAGGTGGATTGACGGAAGAGCCGCTAATTCATCTGCTTTTGACGGAAACACAGCCAAAACTGAAAGGTTTTGGCTGTTTTTCTGTCATTCTCAATCCAGCATAACAAAATGCCGGATTGAGGCAGGGAGGATGGCGCAGTGTGGGCAGTAGCAACAGCTTACACAGCACTGTCCTCCTGTACACTGCAGCCCGCACCCTCATGCCGCTGCCCGCACCCTACCACCAACTCCTGTACATCAGCCGCCATGCTGGATGAGAGCCAGGCGAGTGAAAATAAATCCAGGAAAATGGGCAGCAGTTCTGACAAGCACACCAGCACAGTTCAAATGCACTATTTCTGCATTGAGAAATGCTTTTATTTAGCTAGAAATAGACACACCCCCTCTGTAAGTGAAGAACACCCTTTATGCAAATATACAGATAAAACAAGATCGCATAGTGAAAATCTCATATCACATCTCATAGCACATCTCAAGCACAAAAGTGAAAATCTCAAGCTGATCTCAAATGAGTAGAGAAAGCAAAAATCAGATGAAACATCGAATCTAACATCAAATCGCAAGGCACATCTCACCTTGTGTACACACTATTAATAAATAATAAATTAATAATACACAATTAAATCATTGCAATCAAGCATTTTATTTTTTACGATTTTGGATTATATTTCAACAAATATAAGAAAAACATAATCAATATTTACCGAAAAGTACTTTCATTGATATTAGTTTGAGCTCTTTTGCACCATAATGCTGCCCATACACGCTGCTATGTGTGCTTTCACGGTGTGTGCTTTGAGGTGCGCGCTCCCGCGCACCTCATCGCACAGTACAAATAGTATGTGCTTGCACATACTTTTTGTACTTAGTTCTCATCACATCGCATTGCATGCACAACGCATGCACAGGCAATGCGATGCGATACCCGCTATTTAAGCCCACAACGCCCGCTCGCATCGGGGCGTGTATGGGCAGCTTAAGAGCTGGTATTAAGATTTAGTAAATATCTGATGGTCAAAGAAGATAAATACCTAGATTAGATTGGTGGTTATTCAGAATCCTATGAAGGAATAATCCAGCCAATGGCCACTACTACTAAATATTCCCTTTGGCAGCAGTAAGGACTAATACATGCTTATAATCTATGAGATCACTCTCTACTTTTCGATCAAGAACCTCACAAGAAATTATTCCAAATCCTTCATCGGTGAGGTTCTGTTTTATAAAACTTTCATCACAATGAAATGCATGTATCATTTCATTACCAGCTGTGATATATGTTGTATTTAAGCATCCAATTAAAATAAAGTATCCCCCAGGTTTAAGCAGTTTCAACATCTTCCTCAGGTTGCTTCTGTACCCCTGTTGGTCCTGACTGACTAGGCCCAGCAACCATGCTGTGAGTACACAGTCAGCTTTTGGTAACACTTCCGGATCCGTGAGATTTTCTTTGCTGAAGTCGATTTTCACAATGCGTTTGATTGAATCTTTTAACTTTTCTTCCTTTTCCTGTTCTTTAACACTAAGAACAAAATACAGTAAACCTTTATATTATACTGTATAATAAAGGGGGCTTAAGTTGCAGAATTGTATTTTTCACTTCAATTTGTTTTTAAAAGCTCATCCACAAAAAAAGGCAAATCATCGCAAAAGCACACAAACACTTTAATTGTATAATTAATTCTTTCAAGCAGTTAAATGTTCCCCGGACTCTTAAGTGTTCTTTATGTGTATGGTATGTTAACCCTTTGAGTGCCAACGTTGCTGTGATCGATCCTCAAAATATCCGCTAAAAATGCCAGAGTCGCTTAAATAAATATAAATACAGCCAAGTCAATTAACTGAAGCTTAGTAAAATATTGCACCCAAAAAAAAAGAGCAGATATTTTGAGGATCTCTCACAGCAATTAGGCATTAGGGATGCCAATCCTGGGGAATTTTTTCAATCCCGGGTTTCCGGATCGAAAAATGCTCAATCCTGGGATTCCCGGGATCGGCATCCCTAAAAGAAAACTGCCCCCTGTCTCCCACATTTACTTACTTGGAGGAGCAGTGGAGCTGGGCATGCGGCAGCAGAGTGGATGCAGGCGGCGGGTGTGATGCCGGAAATGCTTGTGTGTGGCCGGGATAGGTTGTACGGTGGAGAGTTCCAGCAGCGGAAGCGCAGTGCAGCATGATGTGTCATAGGCCACTCTGTGTATGCCGAATGCCGGGTCCGGAATAACCGGGCATTAGACTGCGCATGCGCAGCATTAGACTGCGCATGCGCAGCATTAGACTGCACATGCACAGTGTCCAATACCGGGATTTAAATCCCAGACATTTTGAGGCCAAATCCCGGGATCCCGCTGATCCCAGGATTGGCCACCCTAGTTTGCATTCATAGGGTCAATTCCTATTTTCAACCCTGGATTGCTACAGGCACAATTGGAGCTATTGAATCTTGAGAAATGCTGGCCATTAACTAGAAATCAGTGGCGTAACTACTGTAAGGCAGCCCCAGCAGCCGCTTGGGGGAGCAAGCAGCAGCAGGGTCTGTGTGGGCGCCGGCACCCACTCGACGCACTGACATGCTGCTGCCTGCCGCTGCCCACTGACTGAGCACTGGAGGCGAATCAGCGGCAGCGCGGGTGCGGCCATGGCAGAGATGTCAAATTCCCCCACTGATTCAATTGACTTTACACAGAGCTGGCTATTGGCTACTGTGTACAGGATGGGTGGGCGGATGGGCGTGCTAGGGCGGCTTGGTATATATCGGAGCCAAGGGAAGCAGCAGTGTCTGCTGGTCTCTCTTACTCTATCCTGCTTCAGCTTCTCCGTTATGAGTGTGACACACTGGGGAAACATGCCGGAGAGGAGCCTGGAGGGGGGCACAAACTTTTTGGCAGGGGGGAGCAAAATTTATAGTTACGCCACTGCTAGAAATTATTCACTTTTAAGTTATAATCTACCCCCCTGCTCTACATCCAAAACTAAAACAGTTACCTGACGAAATGTAAGAGAAGTATTTTTTGTGTAGTATCGCACTGGAAAAATACCCTAATAGTACTGATTATGTATAAGAATAATTACTACTGGGTAAATGATTCTCCAATACCTATTTGTTTTTGCTGTAGTACTGTATGTCAGCTTTTAATTAGGTTGGAGGTGCTCCCCTAAGTCAGAAACATAGTTCAAATATAGACAAAGAAAAGAAGACTTGTGTTGGGGGCACTGAGAATTAATCGATCAGAATATGAAGGTATTAAAAATGAACCTTTATTTCAATTAAACTTAATATAAAGTCCCTTAGAATGGACCTATGGTTTGTTTAGGCCCAGGACAAATTACATTTATGGCAAACAAACAAACACACATAAATATATTGAAATAAAGGTTCATTTTTAATACCTTCATATTCTGATCGATTAATTCTCAGTGCCCCCAACACAAGTCTTCTTTTCTTTGTCTATATCTGACGAAATGTAACACAGTCTGAGTTTGTCGGAGGTGCGATTGGCAGCTTAAATAGATATTTTTAAAGTGATTGCCACTTTTAAAAAATGTCGGAGGCCGGCTGCCAAAGCACCTCCAGCAAACATGTACTTTGTTATACCCCTTCCACTGTATCTTTTAATATAGTTATTATTTTTTTTAACTTGACTCATATTTTATATACATATTGAGTATGTTTAGAATAATACTTTACCTGATCCCTTGCAGCTCGGTAACAATCTTAGATGCATGAGTCCAATCAAATGCCCCAGTGCGGGTGTTCACCCATTTGTTGAGTTCCATAATACACGGCTCTTGTAATTTTAGTATTGTGATCTCTTTGAAAAATTCACGGACAACAAAAAGTTGATGAACGATGGATCCGACACTGATGTCAATCAAAGTATCTCCTTTAATACAACCTGCATGGAAAGAAGAAACGCAGCATTCTATAGAGTTACAGGGAGTTAACAGCAAAGAAAGATAATGTTTGTCCTAACATTGATCACATACTGAAACAGATTTCATAATGTACAATATGGTTCATGGCATAATACTGGGTGCCTTCATCTACATACAGTAATAAATGTCCGGCACTCTGAGAGTTAATACATTGCTATAAGCAGCGGCAACAAAGTAATGGACACATGGTGCGCAGTATACATCCCCCTGTATAAAAAATGGGGTGAACGTAGAAATGGCTGACACCACAGCATCTACAGACCGCCATCAATTAGATAAATAGAAGATTCTCAAATGTCTTTCAAAGGCAAATGTGGATAAATAGTACCTTGTACAAAAAGATACAGAAGATACTGTAAGTATATATGTGTATATATATATATATATATATATGAGAGAGATCAATTTACCAGTATAGAGGAGGGGTCTGCCGTAATGCGGGCCCCCCCTCCGCTGCCATCCACGTCCAGCTGTGCTCCCCGGCTCCTCCCATCCACCGCCGTGCTCCCCGGCCACGCGCGCTCCCGAGTTCCCTGCACAGGCCAGCGCATGCGCAGTAACTTCATACATACGCTGGCCCAAGCCTCCATGGTCTGGTTTTGCAGCAGCCCCCGGAGGCTTGATCGGGTTCCGGAGCATGCGCAGTATGGTCCGCGGTACTGCGCATGCGCAGAACCTGTTTTGGGGGCTGCTGCGCATTTGCGCAGATAGAGGCATCCCGGAGGGAGGGAACACCTCCCAATGGGATGCCTTGAGTGACTGGCAGGTCGGACTTCCAATAGGAAGACACTGCCAGTCACAGTGAAGCCAGAGGAGTCTCACAGTCATCTGGCTTCACTTTAGGCAGAGACAGTGGTGGATTTTACATGGGGAGGCTGCAGCCCTGCAGCCCATAGGCAAAAACCGCCACTGATATAGATATCTATATAGATATATATACGCTTCCCGAGTCACTCGTGTCCTGTATACGTACAATTATGCCATTTTTCCTGCTCAAGCATACACTGCTCAGTGCTGAGCTGGGGAGAGAGGCAGCAGCAGCCTGTCCTCTCTCTCCCTGCAGTGGTGTGCAATCACAGGGGTGTTGCCATGCCCCTTCTCAGTGGCCACACCCCCTTCATTTTACTAGGGCCAGACAAACCTGTTGGCTTCCCTTGGCATCTGGTTTCTCTCTCTGAGCTGGAAAGGTCTCACCTACTCCCATTACGCACAGCTATGTTACCCAGAATAACCATATCTAAAGCATACAGTTTATCAAAACACACCTGTTACTAATGCATTGTGCAGCTTCTCCATAATAAAAACCACAGATTAATCTTTAAACCCACTATCTGTATGAAAATAATTATTAAGGAAATCCCTGGAATCCATCCTGTGCAGATGATGATGCTTCATCTTGGGTCCGGCCTCCATTCTCTTGTCTCCTGTATCACAGGAGGTGATGAGTCTCTGATCTGTACCTGTAGCCTTATTGTAATTTCTCTGACTTTCTCTTTATATGCATCAGTAATCTTGATCCGCCGTAGTCCAGGACTTCTTCCAGGTTCTTCAAGCTGCCGGCGACTCCGGCAGCTTCCTGCAGCGGACTGAGAGGCGCAGAGATGTTACATCTTCCGCACCGCTCATCAGAATGATTCTATTGGCTGATCAGAAGCGCCACTGAGCAGCCAATAGAATCATTCTGATGAGAGGCACGGAAGATGAAACATCTCTGCGCCTCTCAGTCCGCTGCGGGGAGCTGCCGGCAGCTTGAAGAACCTGGAAGAAGTCCTGGACTACGGCGGATCAAGACTGAAGAACTTCCATGGAGGACCTGGGTGAGTAGGATTTCCTTCCACAGGTCCACCATGGATTTCTTCAGACCGGGCACCGACCCCGGAGCCAGGGACCCACCGACGGGATCAAGATAGCTGTCAGTATGTGTGTTATGTATGTATTAAAGTTTTATTTTTCTGGTGTGTCAGTGTGTGTTTATTTAACTATTTTTTAAAATGTGGAACTACAAGACCCAGCGGGCCTTTTAATGCCCCGCAGGCTGGGACTTGTGGTTCTCCAAGTCCCAGCTTGCAGCGTAGGTTTGCTGGGACTCATAGTTCCACAGTTAAAAACAATAGTTTACTCTATTTTTTTACACACAATCAGCTCGATTCCCACCGCCCAGGGGCATCGAGGACAGCACCAGGCTTCAGCCTGGTCAGGGGAGTCCTGGAGGGGGGGGGGCTTTATTGGGGGGGTCCCCACTCCCCCAGGGCCCCTGGCCAGGCTGACCGGTCAGAGGGCTGAATGCTTTGGCTGGGGGGGCTTGTATAAAAAGTCTCCCCCCAGGTGTGGCATTACCCTGCTGGCTGGTTGAGCCTGGGGCTGGTTCTTAAAATACGGGGGACCACTAGTCATTTTATTTTGGGAACCAGCCCCGGACCTGGGGCTGGTTGTTAAAAATCAGGGAAATTTAATTTTCTTTTTTTTTTTTTACACCTTGCAGCCTGCACAAATCTGACTGATCCGTGCAGACTGCCTACACTAATTCGTATTAGAAGCCGTATATACGGCCGCTAATACGAATTTATATGCCATCGGAGGGTTACAAAGCAGTCGTATTTGACTGGTTTGTAAATCCCCCTCCGGAACACGACAAAGCATACGAGGTATGCTGTCGTATTAATTTGTGTAACGATCAGATCAGGTGATCGATCAAATTAACGTATGCCTCCTGTTATGATTATCTGTTCAATCAATGTATGTCTGGTATGTTTGGTAAAATCATGCCGCCTGTGATTATTATGTGGGAGATCAGAACATGTCATGTATTATGTGTGTGGACTATTGGTGACCCAGGGAGTGTAGCCATCTGTGGACTCCTCTGGAGTTAGGATGTAAGATAAGATCTGAGACCCCTCATAAACCAGATTGGGGGGGAGAGCAATAGTGTCCAGCCAACAGGCCAAAGGTGCTCTGGCCCTCCACTAAATTACCTCTTATCACTTGATGAATGTATAAAATCTACTTCAAAGCAGGGACAAATTCTTTATGGGAAAGATCCTATATCTAGGGACCTTCACTAGGCTCAGCAAGGGAATGGTTAAAAATCCCAAGGGTGGGAGGGATGAGGGAGTCTTCAAGGTATAACTAAGACCCTTCTCCCTATAGTCAGTGTCACTACCTGGGGGTCTAGCAAACAGGCTGTAAGCGACCAGAGATTTCTTGTGGAGAACCTCCCCACGTCAGGATCTGTATTTAAGTGTAAGATAGGTTCTGTCATTTTTCCCTTTTTATTTTATTTCTGAAATTGCATTTAAAACTTGTGTGTACTTTTAAAATCACTGTAAAATCTTGTAACTATTTTCTAAAGCTCTGTAGTATTTCTAGGAATAAATAATACATATTCTCAGTCCTGGTTCTGTGTTCTTAAGACTCATTAGCCTCAGAAGAGAACGCTCCAGAGTGTAACCATTTGTATATTGTATTGTGCGGTCAGGTGCGAGCCAAGCCGCCCCTTGCGCAGTTTCAAGCGCTAAAATCAGGTTTTGGCTGGTGGCAGTGTACCTCAAGGAAAGGACCCGAGCGTCCTAAGTGAACCCCAGTCACGGCCGGAGTTGCTCAGATTGACGTATCGGAGCAGGCGACCGGTGGGTCCGTGACATTTGGCGGCAAGCGGTGGGGTGGAGAATTCATTTTTCTCTTTAAGAACTTAAGTGAGTGTGGGTTAAATTTTGTGAGAAATACCCACATCACCAGAATCAGAACTCAGAGCTTTACTATAGTTTTAAAAGTCACACAGTGGATGCAATTTCTGTTCCCTCCCTTCTCTTGTTTTTCTTTCCTATCATTTTATTTGACAAGTGTGAGACTCAGAATGGATGATTACCAGCAGATGAGGAGAGATGACCTGGCGGTCGTGTGTGTTCAGAGGAATATCCCTTGGTCTGGCCAGAGTAGAAAACGTTTGATTCAGGCACTAGTGGATGCCGATCGGACTCTAGCTGCTGGAGGAAACCAGTCCATGGACAATCCTACCCCAGGGGCTCAGTCAGTACTGGACCTTACAAACGATTCCGCGCCAGGGTCAAACACTTCTGCTGGACCTAGCAAGTCTACACTGCCGAGCGACCTTCTAGCTGCTATCAGGCAAATGAAGAATGTGAACCCCATATTCACTTTGCAGCTGGTGCAGCACTGCCAAGCCATTGTCGACAGAGAGGCTGCGGAGCGCAAAGCCGTACGAGAGGCTGAGGAGCGCAAAGCCATACGAGAGGCTGAGGCTGCAGAGCGTCAGGCCGAGCGTGAGTACCAGTTGGAACTGGTGAGGTTTGGAGGGCTGATCGCTGTTGGTGAACCAGTGGAGGATGATACAGGGCATCATGATGGCGAACCTTTACGTGAGACTTTATCTGCCGTGGCTACTGAGTTAGCAGGAGATGGGCTTCGTACTGAACTTTTACTGTCTGCGGAAGTAAATAATGTGTTGGATCATGATGTGGACAGAGGTCCCAAATCACCGCTGACGCGAATTTCACCGGACCGCGTCATGCACAGTTCCCTGTGGAAGCCAAGTGAGTGTCAGCTTGGTTGTGAATAATGAGCTGGCCCTGGACACTACAGCCGGTGCTCAGAGAGGTGACATCTCTGCTAGCACCAGGGAGACTGTAGAATGTGTGGCAGTCAGGGAGACTGCGGAGTACCAATCCCCTACAGCACCAGAAGAGCCCAGTGAGTATTCTGACCCATATGGTGATGATTATCCGTTTAGGCTTATGAGCCCAGAAGAACTCACTACAGAATGTCAGCTGCAAGGTATCTCCTGCCCCAACAATTCCCGCTGGGAGATGATCAAGCGGCTCACCCATGCACGAAATGAAGAGCGCAATGTTTTCGGCATGTATCGCGGTGAGTTTCTAACCTGGGGTCCCGATGCGACTCCTTGGTTGCTGCTGAGAGACCTGACGGACTGTTTTGAAATAGCGCAGCAATATGCGTATGATTGTAAAAAGCTTGATACTCCATGGTGGAAAGAGCAGTGCCGCTGGGCAGATGCTGAAAGGAATCGCCTGGAACAGCTTCTATCACCAGCTATGGAACCAACGACACAGCCTACCGGGGTTTCCCTCATGGACATGGTACCCCGGCCTGCTACAATCGGTGTGGAACCTGTTCCAGAGACCTCACATCACAAGGCCCAGTTTAAACTGCTGGAAGATGTGAGCAGCATGTTCCCACCCGTTGCTCCAGATTTGTTGCCGGAAGAGGGTGACTGCATAGTGAAAGTATGCAGGGAAGAGACTATGTTGGAAATAGGAATGGGACTTTCTGACTGTATGCACACAAGTATGTGTGGGACTACTGATGTGGGACTTATATTAACTCCACACATATCTGTCAATGTTGTTCCCCCTGTCGCTAACCCTTCTGAACCATATGATGCATCTCAGGTAGTATGTAACCATGCTGAACATTGCAATGTTGTTATTTTGTGTGAAGCCCCTGGGATGATCTGTGATAGTGCCGTACCTTCGGTGGAGGGTGAGTTAGAGACAGGTATAGTGGGTAATCCTTGCCAGTTTGTGGGGTTAAATGAATGCCCTAATCTAGTTGGGAATGAGACACCCTCACTCACCAGTGGTAGGAGTGCTGCTGGTGATGTCATTAAGGTTGCTGTGCTAGACATTAACCCTGTTCCTCCAGTGATGTCTGGTTGTGACATGGGGCCAGGGGATGCTAACTGCACAAATGGGACAGATCTGAGTTGGTTGCAGGCAGCGCATGTACCTGCCAATAAGTTACTGGTGACAACATGCTCAGATAACCCCATTCCTGCTCAGAGACAATGGGATCCAGATATAGCGTTTTTGCCACGGTGCAATTGTAAGCCAGCAGGATGGGCCCCATGTGTTGTGGAAGATGCACAGGCTAATTTGCAGGCATTGCAGGATGTCTCCCCAGGTTATGATATTGATGTTACTGTTGATAATGTGATGTCTTGCGCTACTGTGGGAAATGTGGTACCAGGTATAATAAGTGACCCGGTGGGTCATGTGTGCACTGTAGACCTGTCAGATAGGGAGAGAGTGTCCCTTACTGCAGCTTTCCCCCCAAACCCCCCTCCTTACGGTAGCCACACAAACACAGATACAGGAACACAGCATGGGCTCCCTCCAGACACTGAGAACCTCAGTGGCACCACCCCAGCCACAGAACCTGCGGGTCTGGGAGGGAAGGTCATGCTCAGGAAGGTGTCCTGGACTGCCATGGAAAGCTTGGATTTCCACGCAGAACTGAGACTCAACCCTGCACAGGCTGCTCTGAACGTACCAGGTGAGCCGATGCCCACTGCGGCTGCCCCATACCTGGGAAGTGGGGAAGATACCCCTGGGTACAGTGAGAGGGTTGTTTTAGGAATAGAGCCAGTGGCTAGTAGGGAAGCTGCTGTGTGTAAGCAGAAGGGTGGGAGGGCCCGCGAAGCACAGGTAAACTCAGCTCCATTAACCTCGGAAAGGCTGAGCTGGGATATTCCCAAGACAGGGGACAATGACCTGCTGGTATTCCCCCTTGCAGAAACGTGCCCCCCTTCACAATTCACACACACAGACACACAGAGCGAATCTCCTCACAAAAGGATGAGGTGTGAGGTGTTGAGTGAGTGGACCTTCCCCCCAGTGAAGGGGAGGGGGGGTCAGTCAGCTCAGGAGAGGTGCTGGGAAGACATTTTTAAGTCTGTATATAGTGCTGGGAGAAGGCCCCACACCTGTGGTATAGTTAAACGTGCCGAGTTACGAGTCCCAGGGGGATGGCCGTTTGGGGTGTGGCGGAATGGTCTGGTACTGATCTCAGTGAGTAAGGCCAAACTGCCAGCTGCAGGGGAGAATCCGTGTCCAGGAGTCCGACGCACAGCTGTGGTGGGCTGTGTCATTGCCAGCCGGGATGGACACAGCTCCCACTATATCAGTGTGCTTACAGACTATGGGTTCGAGGACACCTGTGTGCTTTTAGTTTGCCATCTCCTGCGAGAGGGACAGGGACTATGCCCATTGCCCACCCTAGCCACGGCTATGGCGTCAGGTGGTGCCATGACAGAGGCCAAGTATAGGGAAGTGTTAGTACAAATTCAGCAGACTCAGTGGCAGTCTGTTTCAGCACAGAGACCACTGCTACCCGTCCAGGTGATGTAGTTAATAGCGCACTGATGAGACGGTGACGTGGGTCACCGCCTCTGTGCGCCATTTTAAAAGGGGGAGGTGTAACGATCAGATCAGGTGATCGATCAAATTAACGTATGCCTCCTGTTATGATTATCTGTTCAATCAATGTATGTTTGGTAAAATCATGCCGCCTGTGATTATTATGTGGGAGATCAGAACATGTCATGTATTATGTGTGTGGACTATTGGTGACCCAGGGAGTGTAGCCATCTGTGGACTCCTCTGGAGTTAGGATGTAAGATAAGATCTGAGACCCCTCATAAACCAGATTGGGGGGGAGAGCAATAGTGTCCAGCCAACAGGCCAAAGGTGCTCTGGCCCTCCACTAAATTACCTCTTATCACTTGATGAATGTATAAAATCTACTTCAAAGCAGGGACAAATTCTTTATGGGAAAGATCCTATATCTAGGGACCTTCACTAGGCTCAGCAAGGGAATGGTTAAAAATCCCAAGGGTGGGAGGGATGAGGGAGTCTTCAAGGTATAACTAAGACCCTTCTCCCTATAGTCAGTGTCACTACCTGGGGGTCTAGCAAACAGGCTGTAAGCGACCAGAGATTTCTTGTGGAGAACCCCCCCACGTCAGGATCTGTATTTAAGTGTAAGATAGGTTCTGTCATTTTTTCCTTTTTATTTTATTTCTGAAATTGCATTTAAAACTCGTGTGTACTTTTAAAATCACTGTAAAATCTTGTAACTATTTTCTAAAGCTCTGTAGTATTTCTAGGAATAAATAATACATATTCTCAGTCCTGGTTCTGTGTTCTTAAGACTCATTAGCCTCAGAAGAGAGCGCTCCAGCGTGTTACCATTTGTATATTGTATTCTGCGGTCAGGTGCGAGCCAAGCCGCCCCTTGCGCAGTTTCAAGCGCTAAAATCAGGTTTTGGCTGGTGGCAGTGTACCTCAAGGAAAGGACCCGAGCGTCCTAAGTGAACCCCAGTCACGGCCGGAGTTGCTCAGATTGACGTATCGGAGCAGGCGACCGGTGGGTCTGTGACAATTCGTATTAAGAATACGAATGCAACTTTTTGCATTCGTATTCTTAGTAAATTTCCCCCTATATATTTAACATACTGTATTCATATGATATTTTTATCACTATACAATGTGACATGTCTGTCTTGTCTGTTACAAGACGATTGCGGCGAGTCTGTGTAACCACGCATCAGCAGTCCTATGCCTACATGTGTTCAGCTTCAGCTGCAGGGCAATTAGGAGTTTGTCTCTGTGTGGGGGGGATTCAGTCCAGATCGGAGCCGTTGGTAGCAGTAAGGACTGTTAATTGCTTATAATCTGTAAGATCACTCTCTATTTTTCTATCAGGAAACTCTCAAGAAGGAAAGATCTCACCTGCTCCCATTACGCACAGTAGAGGAATGCTATAGCTATACCTGTGCAATAAAAGGTCACATATTAATTTGCTGTTACCCAGAATAACCATATCTGAGGATACAATGTATCCTAAATACACACCTGTTACTAATGCATTGTGCAGCTTTTCCATAATAAAAACCACAGATTCATCTTTAAACCCACTCACTGTGTGAAAATAATTATTCAGGAAATCCCTGGAATCCATCCCGTGCAGATGATAATGTTTCATCTTGGGTCCGGCCTCCATTCTCTTGTCTTCTGTATCACAGGAGGGGATGAGTCTCTGATCTGTACCTGTAGCCTTATAGTAATATATCTGGCTGTTCTCTATATACACAGCAGAAATCGTTAGTTATTTACTGTGATTGGAATGTTCTCACACACAGCTGACATTAAAGTGCTGAAAAAGTATTTATTGTGATTAAATATTTAATACAATCAGGTGATATTGATATCCCTCTGCAATGTGATGTACTGTCTGTTCCAAGCCGCTAGCGCAGGTCTACCTACTTAGAGTCTCCTCTCCAGGACAAGGTGCAATTTTTTGGTAAAAAATGGCCAAAATCACACCATTTTCTGAAAATCGCACATGTAGTATTGTGCGATTTGCGGTAACATTATTAGGCTTTGCTATGACCAAAAAATAGCACTTCAAGAATCGCATCCAGATGTTTTCTCATTGAAAACATAAAAATTGCAAATGCAATAGGGTACAATTTTTTAAACCGCACCCTAAACTTTACCAAAAATCTGAAAAAAATTAACCTGCTTCTGGCAGGCTAGACTGATAAAATCAGTGAGATCTGAGCATGGTTCTGTCAGAAATAAGTATATAAAGTGAAAATGAAAAAATAATGATGTGGGGTCCCCGCTGAGCATAACCAGTTTACCAGGGTCCCCCCCCCTGTTAAAGAAACCATCATTGGGCTCTTGGACTGGTCCAGGTTCCAAACATAAGGGGGTTCCAGCACTGGGCTCCAACAGCCAGCAGGGTGATATCACAGCCTGGGTAGACTATTCATATAGGCTCCAATGGCCAAAACATCACAGTTTACCTCCAAATTTTGGAGAGATTTGTGCAAGTGTATGACATTTTCACCCAGAGTTTCTCTACAATAAACAGAACAACAAACAAACTGAAAGCGTAAACCAGGATCTAGGCAAATTTACCCAAATGTATTTATCTGCTCTCCAAGACAGTGTGGTCTCTTTGTTACTGTGTACAACCATAATAACCATGTTCATAAAAGCCTGAGGACTTTCTCCTCTTTTTTGTCCAGAATTGTGTTGCATCCTATTCTACATGGACTGCCTTCTTCCCAGTCAGTACCATTACCAGCAGTCCATGACACTCTGAAACACTTTACTAATATCTGGAGTGAGGTGAAAATAAATTTAAGTAAAGCATCTGCTCCACGCAGAAGAGAAACCAATTGATTGGGTCTGGCTATAAACTAGACATCTTTGGCTGAAAGTAGCCAATATGAAGCTAGCTCCCAAGTTCAGTAAGGCAATTTCACAGCTGGGGAGACATATATACTTATTCACAGAGCACTATTACATGCCGAGCCATGATTGGCCAATGGGTATATGATTGTCATAATTGGACAGATGTCACATGTTCAGGACATGCACCTTTTTAACCCCTAGGATACCTACATGATCTGGAGAGAAACAATCTACACTGGATTAGGTGAGTATGCTGATTTCTTTAGAGGTACCATATAGCTTTCTACTGGATAAGAGGATCAAAGGGCTACAGGAGATGTGTGAGTGTGTCAGTATGTATGTGAGTGTGCATGAGTGTGTTAAAAAGCTATACTATCATGCGTCCTGTCATTATTGTAAAATTTGTTTTACAAGTGGAATTACAGGTAATAGCAGGCCCTTTAATGCCCTGCATGCTGGTCCTTCTGGTTCTCCAAGAACCAGCATCTGGAGGAGACTTGCTGGGACCTGTAGTTCCACAAGTAAAACACAAATTTAAAACTTTCTTTTACACTTTGAAGCTACTGTATGAACTCAGCACCCACCACCCAGGTGTGTTAGGCATAGCACCGGGCTTTATTCCTGGCCCTTGGGTGCTCTGGAGGGACAAACCCCTTTATTGTGGAGTTTCCATTCCACCAAGTGACCCGGGCCAGGGTTGTATATTTGGGGGGTTAATGCTATGACTGCAGGGACTAATATAAACATATCCTCCAGCTGTGACATTACCTAACTGACCAGTGGAGCCAAGGCTGGTTTCAAAAATACGGAGGACCTCTATGCTCTTTTCCCTAAAAAATTTTTTAAACCATTACTGGTCCAAGAGCCAGGTGCTGGTTCCTTTTACCATATATTTTTAGAACCAGTACTGTCTTAAAGAGAGTCTGTTGATGATTATCTTTAAGAGGGGGAACTCCATGCTGTTTGTATTTTACTTTTTTAACACTTTCTTTAACTTTTTCACAAAGAAGCATTGTACAGATCTGACTGATCCATGCACGCTTCATTGTTGGCAGCAGGAAGAATTAATTCTGCAAACATTGGAACTTAATAAAATAACTGAAATTGTTTTAAAAAACAGACCCTTGTGCATTCATAAACAGCAGAGTTGCCACCAATACACAGGAGATTAGTAAATTGAAGAGCGCCAGATGCACTAAGCTTCAAAAGTGATAAAATGGAGGGTGATAAAAAGTCAACCAATCAGCACCTGTCTGACATTTTTCAAACACAGTCTGTGACATGGCAGATAGGAGCTGATTGGCTGGCTGTTTATCACTCTCCATTTTATCACTTTTGAAGCTTAGTGCATCTCTGGCACTGTATTCGAAGAGTAGTCTCTTTCAATCAATTCTGAATCCTCTGTTAATATGAGCTAATAATTTGTGCTGATAATCATATTAACAACAATGCTGGTGATGACTCTGACATGTTCCAAATGAGCTTATGAATAACAACAGGGTTAGCATGCCTTAAGACAATTGGTAATTTGATTTACCCAAACCCCAAAGATGCTGTATTTTATGGGAGCCAATACAAAACAATCACTTTAGCCAAAAAAGTTTATTTCCTGTTTCTGAAGGGCTTGGTTTTTTAAACTGTGTATGTTCTTTTTAATAGAAAGCATAAAGGTGGATGGAAGGGCACAAGGACACTACCCTCGTGAAACACTTTTTTTTTCAATTTAGGCTGCATTTTCTGGGAGCATTCTTGATAATCTTCTGCCAGCTCATGCTTCTTCTTCTTATTATTATTATAAACAATATTTCATGGGTGTGCTTGACTGGTAGTGTGTAAGGGGAGTATACAATATTTTTTTTTCTCCATGTGCAGCGAATCCTGTTTAGGATTCGCTGCAAATTCACAGGGTTCAGGAGGGCTGCAGCATTCGCTGCCAGCCCTCCCTGTCACCCTATTCAATGCAGCAGGGGCTCATTGACCCTGCTGGTGAATATTAACCCCTGCGACGAATGCCGCAGGGAGCCGGAGGCAAGCAGAGAGACGTAAGCCTCCCTGACTGCCCCAGAATTTGTCGGGGAGGGCTCCCGGAGCACAGGCAGCAGAGGCTACCCCCCGGGAATGCTGGCAAGGGACAGAGGTAGGGAGCTGCTTCTCTGGTCCCACACATAACAAGCCGGGACCAGAGTGAAGTGAATATATGTATATCTAATGAGAGTCTCCGAGCCCCCTGCTGGGGAATGTGTAAAAAAAATAAATGATGCAGGGTGAGAGGGGGTTGGTGAAGGGGTTGGAGGATGCATGGTGAGAGGGGATTGATGCAAGGGGGCGTGGGATGCAGGGTTAGAGTGGGTTGGTGCAGGGTGAGAGAAGACACAGGGTGAGAGTGGGTTGGTGTAGGGTGAAAGGGGGTTGGTGCAGGGTGAGGGAAGATGCAGGGTGGGAGGGGGAGGAGGACACAGGGTGAAAGGGGGTTGGGGCAGGGGGGGGCGGAGGATGCAGGGTGAGAGGGGTTTGGTGCAGGGTGAGGGAAAATGCTGGGTGAGATGGGGCTGGTGAAGGGAAGCGGAGGACGCAGGGTGAGGGGGTTGATGCAGGGTGAGAGAGGGTTGGTGCAGGGTGAGAAGGGTTTGATGAAGGGGGGTGGAAGATGCAGGGTGAGAGGGGGTTGGTGCAGGGGGACGTGGAATGCAGGGATAGAGGGGGTTGGTGCAGGGGGTGTGGCATGCAGGGTTTGAGAGGGTTGGTTATGGGTGAGGGAATACACAGTGTGAGATTGGGTTGGTGCAGGGTGAAAGGGGTTGGTGCAAGGTGAGGGAAGATGCAGGGTGAGACGTGACACAGGGTGAGAGGGGGTGGTGCAGGTGGGCTGAGGATGCAGGGTGAGAGAGGATTGGTGCAGGGTGAGGGAAGATGCAGGGTGTGAGGGGGTTGGTGCAGGGGGGTGTGGGATGCAGGGTTAGAGAGGGTTGGTTAAGGGTGAGGGAATACACAGGTTGAGATTGGGTTGGTGTAGGATGAGAGGGGGTTGGTGCACGGTGAGGGAAGATGCAGGGTAAGAGGGGGTTGGTACAGGGGGGCGTGGAATGCAGGGATAGATGGGGTTGGTGCAGGGGGGTGTGGGATGCAGGCTTAGAGAGGGTTGGTTAAGATAATACACATTGTGAGATTGGGTTCGTGCAGGGTGAAAGGGGGTTGGTGCAAGGTGAGGGAAGATGCAGGGTGAGACGGGACACAGGGTGAGAGGGGGTGGTGCAGGGGGGCTGAGGATGCAGGGTGAGAGAGGATTGGTGCAGGGTGAGGGAAGATGAAGGGAGAGAGGGGGTTGGTGAAGGGGGCGGAGGACATAGGGTGAGAGGGTGTTGGTGGAGGGGGTCAGAGGATGCAGGGTAAGAGGGTTGGTGAAGGGTGAGAGGGATTTTGTGAAGGGGGTGGAGGATGCAGGGTTAGAGAGGGTTGGTGCAGGTTGAGGGAAGACACGGGGTGAGAGTGGGTTGGTGTAGGTCTTAGAGGTGGTTGGTGCAGGGTGAGGGAAGACGCAGGGTTATAGGGGCGGAGGACATAGGGTGAAAGGGGGTTGGTGCAGGGGGGGTGGAGAATGCAGGGTGATAGGGGGTTGGTGTAGGGTGGGGGAAAATGAGATGGGGCTGGTGAAAGGAATCGGAGGACGCAGGTTGAGGGGGTTGATGCAGGGTGAGAGGACACAGGAGGAGGGAAGCTTCAGGGTGAGAGAGGGTTGATGCAGGGTGAGAGGCGTTTGGTGAAGGGGGGTGGAGGATGCAGGGTGAGAGGGGGTTGGTGCAGGGGGGCGTGGGATGCAGGGTTAGAGAGGGTTGGTGCAGGGAGAGAGGACACAGGATGAGGAAAGACTCAGGGTGAGATGGGGGTTGGTGCAGGGTGAGAGGGGTTTGGTGAAGGGGGGTGGAGGACGCAGGGTGAGAGGGGGTTTATGCAGGGTGGCAGAGGATGCAGGGTGAGAGGGGGTTGGCGCAGGGAGAGATGGGGTTGGTGCTGGGACAGAGGGTGAGAGGGGGTTAACGCAGGATGAGACAAGACACAGGGTTAGAGAAGGTGCAGGGTGAGATGGGAAACAGAGTGAAAGGGGTTTGTGCAGGGGGTGCAGAGGATGCAGGGTGAGAGGGGTTTGGTGAAGGGGAATGGAGGAAGCAGGGTGAGAGGGGGATGGGGCAGGGGGGCATGGGATGCAGGGTTAGAGAGGGTTGGTGCAAGGTGAGAGGACACCATGAGGGAAGAAAGAGGGTGAAAGTGGGTCAGTGCAGGGTGAGGGAAGATGCTGGGTGAGATGGGGTTGATGAAGGGGGCGGAGGATGCAGGGTGAGTGTGTGGCATCCCAGTTAGATTTGCCACTAGATAGAACCCGGGAGTGAGGGGTTAAAATTAGCGCGCCAAAGAAACTGTGCCCTGGGCTGACTGACAGCCTGAGGGGACCAATAGGGACCTGCCGGATGTGGGGGAGGAGAGTGAGATCAGCGCGGAGGACGGAGGAGAGAGAGTGGTGCGCGGGAGCAGAGAAGAGGACGGCGTGGCGCAAGGCAGAGGGAGCTGAGCGGATTGACGAGAGAGAGAGAGAGAGACGCCGCACCTTGTCCCGACAGTGACCGGCCGGGTGTGTTGAGCCAGAAGGGGAGCCGCGGCAGGAGCTGAAGACGCGCGTGTGGAAGAGGACGGCGCGAGCAGAGAGGAGACCAGCAGCAATTAACCGGGCGGCAGCAGCAGCAAGTGGCGGGACCGGAGCAAGCGCCTGAGTGCGGCAACGCTGCAGCAGCAGCGCCCACACTAGTGTGCCCACCGCCGCTGAAGGGGACCAGACAGACACCGGGAGCGGCATCGTGACGGGCAGGAGCCTGCAACTGACTCCAGTATATTCAGGTACTTTTCACTGTGCCCCGCCAGCCAGCCCAACCAGCCATCAGCAAGTCCCCACTGTGCCCTGCCAGCCAGCCCAACTACGCAAGTCCCCAGGCAGCAAGTTCCTACTGTGCCCTCCCAGCCAACAACTTCCCTGGCAGCAAGTCCATACTGTGCCCTCCCAGTCAACAAGTCCCCACATTCATACCTCCCATCTTCTGCCCGTATGAAATAGGGACACTCGCGCGGCCCGAAAAGGGGGCGGGGCGTATGCAAAATACGCTAATTAACCGCGACCTCATTTTCATACGAGAATAGACGCTGTGCGCATGCGCACAGCGTCTATTCTACTAGATTGGGGGTCTCCCAACTGTCACCCCCCCCGCAGCGGGACAATGCCTGCCGCGGGTGGGACAGCGGGACAGGACCCGAAATTCGGGACTGTCCCTCTAAAATCGTGACAGTTGGGAGGTATGCCCACGTTACCTTCAGACAGCTGCTTTCCCCGTGCCTAAGACCTTGAATAACCCCTGACCCCGTTCAGGTCAGTGCCCTGATTAGTTACCCGACCAGCGTGGGACCCTCCTGCCCTTAAAAGAAGTATTAAAGGATCCTCGTCCCCTTTTTCCCATTGCGTTGTGGAATTGTTCCCCTACACGTGGAGTTACAGACAGCATTTACTGCAGGACAGGTTTACAACAACACCATCTTGTGGACAAAATAGAGAAGGTCCGGATTTTGATTTCAATTATGGTTAAAAGTGTGTAAAGTATTCTGTTAGTGTATTTAATATATTGTGTTAGGTGACTAGGGTCATCAAGAGTTGCGGCGTTGCCAAGTGAGAGAGTTACTTCCTCCAGGGTGCCACTTGACGGCCGGTGGGATCAGTTCTCTCACTTCCCAGCGACCTGGTATGGGGTCGTGAAAGGTTAAGTTATACATCGTCTAGTTGTGTAGTCAGCCACGTGGTTAGGCAGGTACTCCTAGGTATTTTGTTATGTCAGAAATTACTGTGTCATAGTGTATGTAATGTTTCAACTGCATGCTTACTGCTTAATTTCACTGTTCCGTTAATAAAACACAAGCAGTTGAAACTCCCAAGCGTCTTGCTCTACTTCCTGCGGAGGTGTGATCTTTCCCAGCCGGGGCGGTGAAGAACCTGCGTGCGGAAGAGTCATCCGGCGACGAGAAAGGTAATCTCCAAACAAGCCCCAAAGCGCGGCCCTTTTACAAGTGGGTGTCGGTGCAGGCTGAGGGTAGATGCAGGGTGAGAGGGGGTTGGTGAAGGGGTTGGAGGATGCAGGGTGAGAGGGGATTGTTGCAAGGGGGCGTGGGATGCAGAGTTAGAGAAAGTTGGTGAGGGAAGACACAGGGTGAGAGTGGGTTGGTGTAGGGTGAAAGGGGGTTGGGGCAGGGAGAGGGAAAATGCTGGGTGAGAGGACACAGGATAAGGGAAGACTCAGGGTGAGAGGGGGTTGGTGTAGGGTGAGAGGTTTTGGTGAAGGGGGGTGGAGGATGCAGGGATGTAGTGGGTTGGTGCAGGGAGGCAAAAGATGCAGGATTTGAGATGGTCCCCCTGGGGGAAATTTACTAGAGGAAATTTCACATAAAAGCACATCAATACGAATACGAATTGCCGTATTTTCGGGATAGTAAGGGGGAAATTTACTAAAGGAAATTTGTAAAAAATAGGTGTATTTGTATCCAGAAATACACTTATTTTTGACATTTACTATCCCGAAAATACGGCAATTCGTAGTCGTATTGATGTGCTATCAATACGAATACGAATGGCTGAATTTTCGGGATAGTAAATGTCAAAAATAAGGGTATTTCTGGATACAAATACACCTATTTTTTTTTACAAATTTCGATAAGTAAATTTCCCCCAGGGTGAGAGTGGGTTGGTGTAGGGTGAAAGGGGGTTGGTGAAAGGGGACGGAGGAAGCAGGGTGAGAGAGGGTTGGTGCAGGGTGAGAGGGTTTGATGAAGGGGGGTGGAGGATGCAGGTGCAGGGGGGCGTGGTATGCAGGGGTAGAGAGGGTTGGTGCAGGGTGAGAGGACACAGGGTGAGGGAAGACACAGGGTGAGATTAGGGTATGTGTAGGGTGAGGGAAGACTCAGGGTGAGAGGGGGTTGATGTAGGGTGAGAGGGGGTTGGTGAAAGGGGATGGAGAAAGCAGGGTGAGAGGGTTGGTGCAGGGTGAGAGGGGTTGGTGAAGGGGGGTGGAGGATGCAGGGTGAGAGTGGGTTGGTGCAGGGGGGCAAGGGATGCAGGATTTGAGATGGTTGGTGTAGGGTGAGAGGAAACAGGGTGAGGAAAGACACAGGGTGGGATTGGGTTGGTGTAGGGTGAGGGAAGATGCAGGGTGAGAGGGGGCGGAGGACACAGGATGAAAGGGGGTTGGTGCCGGGTGAGGGAAAATGCTGGGTGAGATGGGGTTGGTGAAGGGTGAGGGGGGGTTTTTGAAGGTGGGTGGAGGATGCAGGTGCAGGGGGGCGTGGGATGCAGGGGTAGAGAGGGTTGGTGCAGGGTGAGAGGACACAGGGTGAGGGAAGACACAGGGTGAGGGAAGACACAGGGTGAGAGTGGGGTTGGTGTAGGGTGAGGGAAGACTCAGGGTGAGAGGGGGTTGATGTAGGGTGAGAGGGGGTTGGTGAAAGAGGACGGAGGAAGCAGGGTGAGAGAGGGTTGGTGCATGGTGAGAGGGTTTGGTGAAGGGGGGTGGAGGATGCAGGGTGAGAGTGGGTTGGTGCAGGGGGGCAAGGGATGCAGGATTTGAGATGGTTGGTGTAAGGTGAGAGGAAAAAGGGTGAGGGAATACACAGGGTGAGATTGGGTTGGTGTAGGGTGAGGGAAGATGCAAGGTGAGAGGGGGTGGAGGACACAGGATGAAAGGGGGTTGGTGCATGGGGGGGGGGATGATGCTGGGTGAGATGGGGTTGGTGAAGGGTGAGGGGGGGTTAGTGAAGGTGGGTGGAGGATGCAGGTGCAGGGGGGCGTGGGATGCATGGGTAGAGAGGGTTGGTGCAGGATGAGAGGACACAGGGTGAGGGAAGACACAGGGTGAGATTGGGGTTGATGTAGGGTGAGGGAAGACTCAGGGTGAGAGGAGGTTGATGTAGGGTGAGAGGGGGGTTGGTGAAAGGGGACGGAGGAAGCAGGGTGAGAGAGGGTTTGATGAAGGGGGGTGGAGGATGCAGGTGCAGGGGGACGTGGGATGCAGGGGTAGAAAGGGCTGGTGCAGGGTGAGAGGACACAGGGTGAGGGAAGACACAGGTTGAGAGTGGGGTTGGTGTAGGGTGAGGGAAGACTCAGGGTGAGAGGGAGTTTATGTAGGGTGAGAGGGGGTTGGTGAAAGGGGATGGAGGAAGCAGGGTGAGAGAGGGTTGGTGCAGGGTGAGATGGTTTGGTGAAGGGGGTTGGAGGATGCAGGGTGAAAGTGGGTTTGTGCAGGGGGGCAAGGGATGCAGGACTTGAGATGGTTGGTGTAGGGTGAGAGGAAACAGGGTGAGGGAAGACACAGGGTGGGATTGGGTTGGTGTAGGGTGAGGGAAGATGCAGGGTGAGAGGGGGCGGAGGACACGGGATGAAAGGGGGTTGGTGTATGGGGGGGCGGATGATGCAGGGTTAGAGGGGGTTGGTGCAGGGTGAGGGAAAATGCTGGGTGAGATGGGGTTGGTGAAGGGAAGCGGAGGATGCAGGGTGAGGGTGTTGATGCAGGGTGAGAGGACACAGGATGAGGGAAGACTCAGGATGAGAGGGGGTTGAAGTAGGGTGAGAGAAGATGCAGGGTGAGAGGGGGCGGAGGACACAGGATGAAAGGGGGTTGGTGCACGGGGGGGCGGATAATGCAGGGTTAGAGGGGGTTGGTGCAGGGTGAGGGTAAATGCAGGGTAAGATGGGGTTGGTGAAGGGTAAGGGGTGTTAGTGAAGTTGGGTGGAGGATGCAGGTGCAGGGGGGCGTGGGATGCAGAGGTAGAGAGGGTTGGTGCAGGGTGAGAGGACACAGGGTGAGGGAAGACACAGGGTGAGAGGGGTTGGTGTAGGGTGAGGGAAGACTCAGGGTGAGAGGGGAATGATGTAGGGTGAGAGGGGGTTAGTGAAAGGGGACAGAGGAAGCAGGGTGAGAGAGGGTTGTTGCAGGGTGAGATGGTTTGATGAAGGGGGGTGGAGGATGCTGGTGTGGGGGCATCGTTCAGAACTCTCAAGCATGATCGTTCAGCACACAGTGATGTGTGCTGAGTGATCTGTCAGGGCCATTGTTCAGTGTTCTTCGGTGAGAAGGAGGAAAAAGGGGTTCGAGTGGAGCGCTATCAATAAGCGGCCAACACTGGGTTGTCAGGCCCAACAAAAATAGTTACAAAGAGAGAGGATGTGCCGGTGCTAGCTGCTTCAATAAGGTATACTCAATGGTTTAAAAAGTATACATTTTTATTTTACACATTAATCTAACAATACATTTCTAAAAGAACATATATGTATGCATACATGAAGAATAAAAATAAAAAATAAAATATTCGAGTAAGGTGCTGTGAGAATTTCTTATATGAGCAATTGTAAAAGTCTAGGACTTCATAATGATGTAAGTTTTGTATATTACCATCCTTTTTGTATATCACCTGGATATGGGGCTGGTCCAGGGAAGGTGACTCCAGAGTGTCCTTGCCTTATAATTTCAAAGGCTCAAGCCTCCCTATTTGGCGAGTGTCCTCCTTTTGGCTGGATTAGGAATATGGCGTGTATCCCAGATGAAGGTCCAGTTTTAAGTGGAGTATTATTTCGTCGTCGGGAGAAAGAATGGACTGGTCACTCTTTGGGTGGATGTGGGGTCCAGACACGTGAATTATCAGGCTCAACGCGTTTCCCCGGCTTATCTATGGCTGGCTTCCTCAGGAGCAAGTATGGACTGGTAGTCACAGCCCAGTTTAAATAGCAGTGGGTTTATTGCTCAATTGGTGTTTAATTGGTACACCTGTGTTGATTAGCACCTGTTGTAGTTAGCTGATACAATCCTACAGGTTAACATGCATACAGAATTAAAATAACCATTGAGTATTACTGAAATATTGTATTCTATCAGTCCAGGAGGCAGTTAGGGCTGATAGAAAGTTACTTTAATAACAAAAAACATTTGTCAAGCTAAATAAACATTATTTTATTGGGTCACGTGACCCGGAACTAGGTACAGAGTGGATCGTATATATGTAACATGATTTTTACCTCATTTGCAGGTTCCAGGATGGTCCAGTGCAGCACAGGGCACCCGGGGGAGCCCCCGCCCGCCGCCGATTGCCGGTATAGGTGGTAGGAGCGGGGGGATCCCCACGAGTATTCCACGCTGCGTCCGCCGTGTTGCTAAGGAACGGGCGCATAATGACGATGCGTCACGTGCATAGTGACGATGCGTCACATGATGCAGCACCGTCACGCAAACTTAGGAGACGTCGGCCCAGCCCCTAGCTCCACAGGGAAACGTGCACTTATGCGCAGTCGCATATTGCACGCGATACACGTCCCCAGCATTGCCGGGCAACCAAGCCGGCGTCTCCTGTGATATAAACATACCACTTGGCAGAGAGTCCCTAAGGATAACTGGAAGAAGGTGTTAGGTTTTTCAAAATAGGAGGGACATCGATTGATCTTGTTATAAAATTTATGACAGAAAAACTTAATATATAATTTCAATAAATGTATCAATAATGTAATTATTCCTATCACTGAGAAAACAAAACAAAAAACAGGCATATATATTTCTTTCGTTCTTATTAGTGTCAGAGGTCACCGCCGTGCACAGCCTTCCCCGTCCTCCGGGGCGCACGGCGGTCGGCTCTCTGACTCTCGTTGCCAGGCAACGTCTACGCTGGCTACTTCCTGCCCGGCGTCCGGGCGTCAGGGGGTTGCCTAGCAGCGACGCTGCATCCGTCCGGGTCTCTCTGCAGGCGCCGTCATCACGGCGCGACCCGGAACGCGCCTTGCGCGCGCTTCCCCTCTTCAAATACCGGCGTCTTTCACCATTTAGACGCTGGCTATAATCCTTTGTGGGCGCCTTGCAGCTTTCTCACTCTGGCAACTCTCCGGCTTCTGACCTGCGTTCCTGCGGCAGTTTCTTCCCTGCATCATCCGCCTCCTGGTTACTTAGGAGCTGTTCCTGTCAGAATCCTGTGGTATCGTTCCATACCTTGCTTGTGCCTATTCTTGCTGTATCTCAGTTTGTTATTTTGTTGTGTACATTTAGCTCAGTATATCTTAGGGTTATTCTGGTCACCTTCCCTTTTAGGGTTCCCCCTTCCTGGGGCCCCCTGTCTCAGCTACCGGGGTATTAGTTAGTTCTCCTCTTGTCCACCTGTTACCTCCGCCGGTTGGTTGTCGCCACCACCTAAAACGCTTTGGAGGGCACCGGAGTTGCACAGGCTTAACCCGTGCTTCAAACGTGGCTGCCGTGCGAGAAGATCTAGGGCTCCTGCACCTTCCGGTGGACCTATAGGGTGGCAACACTCTGGTCAGTTCCCTGTCCACTCCTGTTGGCCTCATCGGGCCCTGCCCCCTCATGTCCCTTGGTCTCGGTGTTGCGCCAATCGACCGGTAATGATTACCAGCTAGGACCTATTCCAGTCTCATTGTGGGCCAGGTATCCTAGCACGTCTGAGCCGTGTCGACACAGTACTGTTGTATAGGGTGGGTGCTCAGCGCCTAACAGTATAGCCAGCCTTTAAAATTGGTCGGTATCACCTGGCTCCCTATTTTTTCCCTGCAGTTGTTGCTTCATTTTTTTTCCAGGGTTAGCTGGGTATCCGGGGATCCTTTATATCTTTGGTAAGTCCTCAGCAGCCCCTTGCTTGTATGGATCCTAATGCGGCACAAGCTCTAGCCAATCAGGTTTCTCTCCTTACTAAACAGTTACAGGACCTGTCTATTAAAGTTGACTCCAACCTTGCGACTCATTTGCCTGAGCCCAAAGTTAATTTTCCTGAAAAGTTTTCCGGCCATAGGCCTCTCTTTGTAAATTTCAGAGAGAGCTGTAGATTATACTTCCGGTTAAAACCCCACTCTTCAGGTACCAAGCAGCAGAGAGTGGGTCTGGTAATATCCCTTCTTCAAGGGGACCCGCAATCTTGGGCCTTTAGTTTGGGTTCGGATGATCCGGCTCTCCGCTCTGTGGAGGCCTTCTTTCAGGCGTTAGGTATTCTTTATGACGACCCTGATAAATCTGCGTCAGCTGAGGCTTATCTTAGGGCCCTCAAACAGGGTAATCTCTCAGCCGAGGAGTACAGTGCTAAATTCAGACGGTATGCTCCTGATTCTGGGTGGAATGACCCAGCATTACGAAGTCAGTTTCGCCTAGGTCTGACGGATAGTATCAAAGATTGTTTAGTACAGTATCCCTCTCCTCCTTCTCTTGATAAATTGATCCTTTTGGCTATTCGGATCGATCGGAGAATTAAGGAGAGACGCGGTGAAAGGGGGGTTCAGGCGTTACCCAGTTCTGAGCCCTTTGAGGAGTCTCCTCCCGATTTGGGTGAACCTATGCAGCTTGGGACAACCAGATTATTTTCCAGGCTGACTCCCAAGGAGAAGGTCCGTCGACGTACACTGGGTCTGTGTATGTATTGTGGTTCTAAAGATCATATTTTAAACAGATGCCCAGTATTGTCGGGAAACGGCAAAGCCGAGAAGTAATGGGGAGTGTCTTCTCGGGCTGTTCTTTGTTCTCCTCATCTGATTCTTTGTTTCTTCCTGCCAGTTTTCAAGTGTCTTGTTCTTCTTGGGAGGGTCAATCATTAGTGGATTCTGGCGCGGCAGCTAGTTTTATGGATAATAAAATTGCCAAAGATCTGGGGTTACCCCTGCTACCGTTAGCTTCGCAGGTTTCTGTGTGCGGTTTAGATGGTAGTACTCTGGAAGCAGGAGCCATCACTCATTATGTCGAGTTATCGGATTTCCGGGTTGGATTCTCCCACTCGGAGACTATATGTTTGTTGGTTCTTCAGTCTCCCATCGCACCGATTGTGCTCGGCCTTCCGTGGCTTAAAAAGCACAATCCGGTTTTTGATTGGAGGTCCGGAGAATTGATACGGTGGGGTAGAGAATGCTTTGGGAATTGTATCAGGCTTCCAGCTCTTCTCACCACCCCTACTCCCTCTGGCTTACCGGCCCAGTTTGCGGAGTTCGCAGATGTTTTTTCTAAAAAAGAGGCGGACTCACTTCCTCCGCATCGTTCGTATGATTGCGCCATTAATTTGTTACCTGGTTCTAAACTACCTAAAGGTAGATTGTACTCCTTGTCTCTGCCCGAAGAGAGGGCAATGCAGGAGTACGTGGAGGAGAGCCTGAGAAAGGGTTTTATCAGGCCTTCCAAGTCTCCGGTTGGAGCGGGTTTTTTTTTTGTAAAAAAAAAAGATGGGACCCTACGTCCGTGTATTGATTTTCGTCAATTGAATGACATTACGGTAAAGAACTCTTATCCGTTGCCTTTAATTTCTGTTCTTTTTGATCAGCTGCGCTCAGCTGTGGTGTTTTCAAAAATTGATTTACGCGGAGCCTATAATCTGATCCGCATAAAAGCCGGGGATGAGTGGAAGACGGCGTTCAACACTCACTCAGGCCATTATGAGTATCTAGTCATGCCGTTTGGCCTAGCCAACGCCACGGCTGTATTTCAGGATCTGATCAATGATGTCCTTAGGGACTTTCTAGGTGTTTTTGTTGTAGTTTATCTTGACGACATTTTGATTTATTCTTCTTCTTTGGATATGCATCGTCAGCATGTCAGGGCAGTTCTCCAGAGGCTCAGAGAGAACAATCTATTTGCCAAACTCGAGAAATGCGAGTTCGAGATAGATACCATCTCATTCCTTGGTTACATAATCTCTCCCAAAGGCTTTTCTATGGACCCTGTTAAGCTTAAAGCCATTCAAGAATGGGTCCAGCCTTCTAATTTAAAGGCCGTACAAAGGTTTTTGGGCTTTGCCAATTACTATAGGAGGTTTATTTTTCACTTCTCGGATCTTGTGGCTCCTATTGTTGCTCTCACTAAAAAAGGAGGGGATCCTGGGTCTTGGTCTTGTTCTGCTGTGGACGCTTTTAAAAGACTAAAACAGGCTTTCTCTTCTGCCCAAATCCTTCGTCACCCGAATCCAGAATGCCCTTTTGTCCTTGAGGTCGACGCATCAGAGATCGGGGTGGGTGCTGTCCTCTCCCAAAGGGACAAGATTGATGGGTTGTTGCATCCTTGTGCCTTTTATTCCAGGAAGTTTTCGGATGCCGAGGCTAATTATGATGTAGGTAACCGGGAATTACTGGCCATCAAATGTGCTCTGGAGGAGTGGAGGCATTGGCTGGAGGGGGCCAAATTCCAGATCACAATTTTTACCGATCACAAAAATTTGGTTTACTTACGTTCGGCCAAAAGATTGAATTCAAGGCAAGCCAGATGGGCGTTATTCTTCGTCAGGTTCAATTTTATTATTACCTATAGACCTGGAGCTAAGAATGTTCTTGCGGATGCCTTGTCAAGAAGCTTTTCAGCCTTACAAGATCCTGTGTCTCACCCCGAGCCCATTATTCATCCTTCATGTATTCTGGCAGGCCTGACTCAAGGGCTCTTGGATTCCGTTCTTGTAGCTCAATCCTCGGCCCCAGCCACTACCCCGGATGGTAAATTATTTGTCCCTCAAGGACTTCGCGAACAAGTTTTTTCTGAATTTCATGCTTGTAAGTCCGCTGGCCATCCAGGGGTCTCTACGACTCTTTCTTTATTATCACGTGCGGTATGGTTGCCAGGAATGAAAAGAGATGTCGAACATTTTGTCGCCAATTGTAACACGTGTGCCCAGAATAAGTCATCTCGACTTTCCCCCTTGGGTCAGTTAATTCCCTTACCTGTCCCTGATAAACCCTGGACGCACATCTCCATGGATTTTGTTACGGATTTGCCACCAGCTTCAGGTTTTAATACCATTTGGGTGGTGGTAGACAGGTTTAGTAAAATGGCACATTTTGTTCCTCTGAAGGGCTTACCTTCGGCGAAGATTTTAGCTTCTTTATTTATCACTCATATCTTACGGGTTGCCATCTGACATTGTTTCGGACAGAGGGGTCCAGTTCGTTGCTAGATTCTGGAGGATGGTGTGTTCAGCGTTACAAGTTAAGCTGAGTCCTTCATCTGCATTTCACCCCCAGTCGAATGGTCAGACTGAGCGGGTTAACCAATCTTTAGAACAGTTCCTGCGATGTTACGTCTCCAAGACTCAGCGGGATTGGGTTGAGAACTTGCCATTTGCGGAGTTTTCATATAACAATGCCTGGCATGCCGCCACCAAGAAGTCTCCATTTTTCTGCAATTACGGTTTCCACCCTAGAGCAAACGCTTTCATTCCCACTTATGCCAAAGTGGGTAATTCTAGGTGGTTGGCTTCTAAGAGAAAAATTTGGCGCATGGTTCGGGGAGCGCTCCTCTCTGCTGCTATGTCAGCCAAACACTTCTCTGACCGCCACAGGAGACCATGCCTGTTCAAGGTGGGAGACTGGGTCTGGCTTTCTACCAAGAACATCAAGCTCCGGCAGTTCTCACGCAAATTGGGTCCACGCTTCATTGGCCCTTATAAAATCATTAAGAAGGTTAACCCGGTCGCATTCAAATTGTGGCTTCCTCGTTCTCTCAGGATTAACAACACCTTCCACTGCTCACTGTTCAAACCTGCCCTCCAGCCAGTGATTCGTAGGCCGTTGCCCATCCTACGGCGGGGTCAGGAGGAGTATGTGGTCGATTCCATTTTGGACTCCAAAATTTCTAGAGGGAAACTATTTTTCCTAGTTCATTGGAGGGGGTTTGGACCTGAAGAGAGGTCCTGGGTCATTGTAACGATCAGATCAGGTGATCGATCAAATTAACGTATGCCTCCTGTTATGATTATCTGTCCGGTCAATGTATGTCTGATATTGGTGTAATAGTTATGTCTCCTGTGAGTATTGGAATCAGGACATGTCTTGTATGTAAACTGTAGGTGACCCTGGTTTTAGTTTGAGGCCTGTATTTCCTCAGTGTGACATCTGTGGACTCCTCCGGAGTTAGGATGTAAGATAAGATCTGAGCCCTCATAAACCATGGTCCAGAAGAAGAGGTTAGAGTTTGTCCTCTTCCTTCACATCTCTTATCAGTGGGTCTGCTATGCAAGGAAAGAGGATCAATCACTTTGAAAACAGCAGACTGTACATTGCCAGGGACCTTCCACATTCCTTCAGCATGGAAAGAGTGGAATCCCAAGGGTGGGAGGGATGAGGGAGCCTGCAAGGTATAACAAGACCCTTCTCCCTATAGTTCAGAGTCACTACCTGGGGGTCTAGCAAAACAGGCTGTAGGCGACGAGAGATTTCTTGTGGAGGATCCCCCCACGTCAGGATCTGTATTTAAGTGTAAGATAGGTTCTGTCTTTTTTCCCTTTTTATTTTTGAAATTGCATTTAAAACTCGTGTGTACTTTTAAAATCACTGTAAAATCTTGTAACTATTTTTGTCTAAAGCTCTGTAGTATTTCTAGGAATAAATAATACATATTCCCAGTTCTGGTTCTGTGTTCCTAAGACTCATTAGCCTCAGGAGAGAAAGGCTGGAAAACGTTACCATTGTTATCTTGTATTGTGTGGTCAGGGGCGAGCCAAGCCGCCCCTTGCGCAGTTTCAGGCGCTAAAATCAGGTTTTGGCTGGTGGCAGTGTACCTCAAGGAAAGGACCCGAGTGTCCTGAGTGAACCCCAGTCACGGCCGGCGCTGCTCAGATTGACGTATCGGAGCAGGCGACCGGTGGGTCCGTGACATTTGGCGGCAGCGGTGGGATGGAGAATTCATTTTTCTCTTTAAGAACTTAAGTGAGTGTGGGTAGAATTTTGTGAGAAATACCCACATCACCAGAATCAGAACTCAGAGCTTTACTATAGTTTTAAAAGTCACACAGTGAGTGCAATTTCTGTTCCCCTTCCTTCTCTTGTTTTTCTTTCCTATCATTTTATTTGACAAGTGTGAGACTCAGGATGGCTGATTACCAGCAGATGAGGAGAGATGACCTGGCGGTCGTGTGTGTTCGGAGGAATATCCCTTGGTCTGGCCAGAGTAGAAAACGTATGATTCAGGCACTCGTGGATGCCGATCGGACTCTAGCTGCTGGAGGAAACCAGTCCATGGACAATCCTACCCCAGGGGCTCAGTCAGCACTGGACCTTACCAACGATTCCGCGCCAGGGTCAAACACTTCTGCTGGACCCAGCAAGTCTACACTGCCGAGCGACCTTCTAGCTGTTATCAGGCAAATTAAGAATGTGAACCCCGTAATCGCTTTGCAGCTGGTGCAGTTCTGCCAAGGCATTGTCGACAGAGAGGCTGCGGAGTGCAAAGCCAGACGAGAGGCTGAGGAGCGCAAAGCCGTACGAGAGGCTACAGAGCGTCATGCCGAGCGTGAGTACCAGTTGGAACTGGTGAGGCTCAGGGGGCTGATCGCTGTTGGTGAACCAGTGGAGGATGATACAGGGCATCATGATGGCGAACCTTTACGTGAGACTTTATCTGCCGTGGCTACTGAGTTAGCAGGAGATGGGCTTCGTACTGAACTTTTACTGTCTGCAGAAGTAAATAATGTGTTGGATCATGATGTGGACTCTGTTATCAATCATGGGGAGCCTAACAAGGGACAGAGGTCCCAAATGACCGCTGACGCGAATTTCACCGGACCGCGTCATGCACAGTTCCCTGTCTTGGAAGCAGACAGAGAAAGCCAAGTGAGTGTCAGCTTGGTTGTGAATAATGAGCTGGCCCTGGACACTACAGCCGATGCTCAGAGAGGTGACATCTCCGCTAGCACCAGGGAGACTGTAGGATGTGTGGCAGTCAGGGAGACTGCAGAGTACCAATCCCCTACAGCACCAGAAGAGCCCAGTGAGTATTCTGACCCATATGGTGATGATTATCCGTTTAGGCTTATGAGCCCAGAAGAACTCACTACAGAATGTCAGCTGCAAGGTATCTCCTGCCCCAACAATTCCCGCTGGGAGATGATCAAGCGGCTCACCCGTGCACGAAATGATGAGCGCAATGTTTTCGGCATGTATCGCGGTGAGTTTCTAACCTGGGGTCCCGATGCGACTCCTTGGTTACTGCTGAGAGACCTGACGGACTGTTTTGAAATAGCGCAGCAATATGCTTATGATTGTAAAAAGCTCGATACTCCATGGTGGAAAGAGCAGTGCCGCTGGGCAGAGGCAGAAAGGAATCGCCTGGAACAGCTTCTATCACCAGCTATGGATCCAACGACACAGCCTACCGGGGTTTCCCTCATGGACATGGTACCCGGGCCTGCTACAATCGGTGTGGAACCTGTTCCAGAGACCTCACATCACAAGGTCCAGTTTAAACTGCTGGAAGATGTGAGCAGAATGTTCCCTCCCGTTGCTCCAGATTTGTTGCCGGAAGCGGCTGGCTGCATAGTGAAAGTATGCAGGGGAGAGACTATGTCGGAAATAGGAATGGGACTTTCTGACTGTATGCACACAAGTATGTGTGGGACTACTGATGTGGGACTTTTATTAACTCCACACATATCTGTCGCTAACCCTTCTGAACCATATGATGCATCTCAGGTAGTATGTAACCATGCTGAACATTGCAATGTTGTTATTTTGTGTGAAGCCCCTGGGATGATCTGTGATAGTGCCGTACCTTCGGTAGAGGTGGAGGGTGAGTTAGAGACAGGTATAGTGGGTAATCCTTGCCAGTTTATGGGGTTAAATGAATGCCCTAATCTAGTTGGGAATGAGACACCCTCACTCACCAGTGGTAGGAGTGCTGCTGGTGATGTCATTAAGGTTGCTGTGCTAGACGTTAACCCTGTTCCTCCAGTGATGTCTGGTTGCGACATCGGGCCATGGGACTCTAACTGCACAAATGGGACAGATCTGAGTTGGTTGCAGGCAGCGCATGTACCTGCCAATAAGTTACTGGTGACAACATGCTCAGATAACGTCATTCCTGCTCAGAGACAATGGGATCCAGATATAGCGGGTTTGCCACGGTGCAATTGTAAGCCAGCAGGATGGGCCCCATGTGTTGTGGAAGATGCACAGGCTAATTTGCAGGTATTGCAGGATGTCTCCCCAGGTTATGATATTGATGTTACTGTTGATAATGTGATGTCTTGCGCTACTGTGGGAAATGTGGTACCAGGTATAATAAGTGACCCGGTGGGTCCTGTGTGCACTGTAGACCTGTCAGATAGGGAGAGAGTGTCCCTTACTGCAGCTTTCCCCCCAAACCCCCCTCCTTACTGTAGCCACACAAGAACAGATACAGGAACACAGCAGGGGTTACCTCCAGACACTGAGAACCCTCCAGAGAGTGCATTTTTCCAGCATCACTGGATAACGGATGCCTCTCCTGAGAACCTCAGTGGCACCACCCCAGCCACAGAACCTGCGGGTCTGGGAGGGAAGGTCAGGCTCAGGAAGGTGTCCTGGACTGCCATGGAAAGCTTGGCTTTCCACGCAGAACTGAGAATCGACCCTGCACAGGCTGCCCCATACCTGGGAAGTGGGAAAGATACCCCTGGGTACAGTGAGAGGGTTGTGTCAGGAATAGAGCCAGTGGCTAGTAGGGAAGCTGCTGTGTGTAACCAGAAGGGTGGGAGGGCCCGTGAAGCACAGGTAAACTCAGCTCCATTAATCTCAGAAAAGCTGAGCTGGGATGTTCCCAAGACAGGGGACAAGGACCTGCTGGTATTCCCCCTTGCAGAAACGTGCCCCCCTTCACAATTCACACACACAGACACAGAGGGCGAATCTCCTCACAAAAGGATGAGGTGTGAGGTGTTGAGTGAGTGGACCTTCCCCCCAGTGAAGGGGAGGGGGGGTCAGTCAGCTCAGGAGAGGTGCTGGGAAGACATGTTTAAGTCTGTATATAGTGCTGGGAGAATGCCCCACACCTGTGGTATAATTAAACGTGCCGAGTTACGAGTCCCAGGGGGATGGCCGTTTGGGGTGTGGCGGAATGGTCTGGTACTGATCTCAGTGAGTAAGGCCAAACTGCCAGCTGCAGGGGAGAATCCGTGCCCAGGAGTCCGACGCACAGCTGTGGTGGGCTGTGTCAATATCAGCCGGGATGGACACAGCTCCCACTATATCAGTGTGCTCACAGACTATGGGTTCGAGGACACCTGTGTGCTTTTAGTTTGCCATCTCCTGCGAGAGGGACAGGGACTATGCCCATTGCCCACCCTAGCCACGGCTATGGCGTCAGGTGGTGCCATGACAGACGTCAAGTATAGTGAAGTGTTAGTACAGATCCCGCAGAATCAGTGGCAGTCTGTCTCAGCACAGAGACCACTGCTACCTGTCCAGGTGATGTAGTGAATAGCGCACTGAGGAGATGGTGACGTGGGTCACCACCTCTGTGCGCCATTTTAAAAGGGGGAGGTGTAACGATCAGATCAGGTGATCGATCAAATTAACGTATGCCTCCTGTTATGATTATCTGTCCGGTCAATGTATGTCTGATATTGGTGTAATAGTTATGTCTCCTGTGAGTATTGGAATCAGGACATGTCTTGTATGTAAACTGTAGGTGACCCTGGTTTTAGTTTGAGGCCTGTATTTCCTCAGTGTGACATCTGTGGACTCCTCCGGAGTTAGGATGTAAGATAAGATCTGAGCCCTCATAAACCATGGTCCAGAAGAAGAGGTTAGAGTTTGTCCTCTTCCTTCACATCTCTTATCAGTGGGTCTGCTATGCAAGGAAAGAGGATCAATCACTTTGAAAACAGCAGACTGTACATTGCCAGGGACCTTCCACATTCCTTCAGCATGGAAAGAGTGGAATCCCAAGGGTGGGAGGGATGAGGGAGCCTGCAAGGTATAACAAGACCCTTCTCCCTATAGTTCAGAGTCACTACCTGGGGGTCTAGCAAAACAGGCTGTAGGCGACGAGAGATTTCTTGTGGAGGATCCCCCCACGTCAGGATCTGTATTTAAGTGTAAGATAGGTTCTGTCTTTTTTCCCTTTTTATTTTTGAAATTGCATTTAAAACTCGTGTGTACTTTTAAAATCACT
This sequence comes from Crinia signifera, assembly GCF_055691185.1. Taxonomy (NCBI): domain Eukaryota; kingdom Metazoa; phylum Chordata; class Amphibia; order Anura; family Myobatrachidae; genus Crinia; species Crinia signifera. The sequence goes on from NW_028142110.1 coordinate 154,446, forward strand.
GTAAAATCTTGTAACTATTTTTGTCTAAAGCTCTGTAGTATTTCTAGGAATAAATAATACATATTCCCAGTTCTGGTTCTGTGTTCCTAAGACTCATTAGCCTCAGGAGAGAAAGGCTGGAAAACGTTACCATTGTTATCTTGTATTGTGTGGTCAGGGGCGAGCCAAGCCGCCCCTTGCGCAGTTTCAGGCGCTAAAATCAGGTTTTGGCTGGTGGCAGTGTACCTCAAGGAAAGGACCCGAGTGTCCTGAGTGAACCCCAGTCACGGCCGGCGCTGCTCAGATTGACGTATCGGAGCAGGCGACCGGTGGGTCCGTGACAGTCATGGATCAGGATCTTCACGCTCCTTGCCTAAAAAGGAGATTTTTTCAGTCCTTTCCTGACAAACCCAGGTTTGGAGGTCGGTTGACCTCTCCTCGAGGGGGGGTACTGTCAGAGGTCACCGCCGTGCACAGCCTTCCCCGTCCTCCGGGGCGCACGGCGGTCGGCTCTCTGACTCTCGTTGCCAGGCAACGTCTACGCTGGCTACTTCCTGCCCGGCGTCCGGGCGTCAGGGGGTTGCCTAGCAGCGACACTGCAGCCGTCCGGGTCTCTCTGCAGGCGCCGTCATCACGGCGCGACCCGGAACGCGCCTTGCGCGCGCTTCCCCTCTTCAAATACCGGCGTCTTTCACCATTTAGACGCTGGCTATAATCCTTTGTGGGCGCCTTGCAGCTTTCTCACTCTGGCAACTCTCCGGCTTCTGACCTGCGTTCCTGCGGCAGTTTCTTCCCTGCATCATCCGCCTCCTGGTTACTTAGGAGCTGTTCCTGTCAGAATCCTGTGGTATCGTTCCATACCTTGCTTGTGCCTATTCTTGCTGTATCTCAGTTTGTTATTTTGTTGTGTACATTTAGCTCAGTATATCTTAGGGTTATTCTGGTCACCTTCCCTTTTAGGGTTCCCCCTTCCTGGGGCCCCCTGTCTCAGCTACCGGGGTATTAGTTAGTTCTCCTCTTGTCCACCTGTTACCTCCGCCGGTTGGTTGTCGCCACCACCTAAAACGCTTTGGAGGGCACCGGAGTTGCACAGGCTTAACCCGTGCTTCAAACGTGGCTGCCGTGCGAGAAGATCTAGGGCTCCTGCACCTTCCGGTGGACCTATAGGGTGGCAACAGAGTCAGCGGCTGAGACAGACTCTCCCTTTCCCCACTGACCTATCCACTCTGGTCAGTTCCCTGTCCACTCCTGTTGGCCTCATCGGGCCCTGCCCCCTCATTTCCCTTGGTCTCGGTGTTGCGCCAATCGACCGGTAATGATTACCAGCTAGGACCTATTCCAGTCTCATTGTGGGCCAGGTATCCTAGCACGTCTGAGCCGTGTCGACACAGTACTGTTGTATAGGGTGGGTGCTCAGCGCCTAACAATTAGATCCAGAAAACAATTCAGATGGCATAAAACACAGGAATACAGAAATATTGACTGATATAACATGACAGAAAACATATAATATATGGGTCTATATAAATATCAGAGAGATATCAATGAGGAACCAAATGTATGTGGGTGAGGGAACTCCCTCATAAAGATCTCTCATAACTACCTTTAATCTATCAGAAAACACACATATGTTTTTATATGACAATTGAACTGTTTCATAATGAGATATACTGTAGGACATTTATAACACCGTGTTGAGTTCAATTGTCTCATTCAGTCCGTCTGGGTGGAGAGAGTTGAACCTAAGGGTCCAAAATATTTCTCTTTTGCATAGTAAATTATATCTGTCCCCTCCACGTGAGGTACCTGCAACGTGTTCTAGACCTATTATTTTTAAACATGATGTATTAGATCCATGTTTTAGTTTGTAGTGTCGTGAAACGCTATGTTTAACAAAACCTTTTAGAATGTTCCTCCTGTGCTCCATACGCGTTGAGCCTGATAATTCACGTGTCTGGACCCCCCCATCCACCCAAAGAGTGACCAGTCCATTCTTTCTCCCGACGACTAAATAATACTCCACTTAAAACTGGACCTTCTTCTGGGATACACGCCATATTCCTAATCCAGCCAAAAGGAGGACACTCGCCAAATAGGGAGGCTTGAGCCTTTGAAATTATAAGGCAAGGACACTCTGGAGTCACCTTCCCTGGAACAGCCCCATATCCAGGTGATATACAAAAAGGATGGTAATATACAAAACTTACATCATTATGGAGTCATAGACTTTTACAATTGCTCATATAAGAAATTCTTACAGCACCTTACTCGAATATTTTATTTTTTTATTTTTATTCTTCATGTATGCATGCATATATGTTCTTTTAGAAATGTATTGTTAGATTAATGTGTAAAATAAAAATGTATACTTTTTAAACCGTTGAGTATACCTTATTGAAGCAGCTAGCGCCGGCACATCCTCTTTCTCCGGTGAGAACACTAGCCCTGAACCAGCGTGCCAGTTATTAATCGCCGGGGTGATAGCGACGTGTGGGGCTGCACATTGCTGTGGCCTCTACAAACACATCGACGTTGGGGCATTTTCTGAGCGATGTAGTAAAATCGCTTAGAAAATGGCCAGGGATCATTGTGTGTGTGGTTTTACACAGAAAAGGGGAAAATGAGGATCTCACTTAAGGGGATATAACACCCACTGCAGATTACACAGGGTGACGGAGCAGTTGCAGCAGCCAGCAGGCCAGGGAGTGTCACAGTCACTCCATCACACCCACACAGTGTGTGTGTGTGTGTGTGTGTGTGTGAACAGGTCAGTGACCATTGGATGTGTAATGGGCAGTACGATGTGTGGCCCAATGTGTAATGGGTATTATGGTGTGTGGCGTATAGCTTTAGGTGCATTACGTTGTGTGGCGTATAGCATTATGGGCATTACGGTGTGAGGTATATAGTGTAAGTTGCATTATGGTGTGTGGCATACTGGGCTTTACAGTGTATGGCGTATAGTGTTACGGGCAATAAGGTGTATGGCATAATGTGTAATGGGCATTACAGTGTGTGACAATGTGTAATTTGCATTACGGTGTGCAAATTTCTGGTGCCGTGTGTCCAACTGAATGAACCTGGCGCAATCTGCCTAAGGGGCTCTAGCTGGGGCACTGGGACTAAGGCGCTTTAGTTGGCGCAATCCATATTAGTGGCACCACTATGTGGTGTAATGTGAATAACGGACACTACTGTGTCGTGTAATATGAATGGTACTATTATGTGGCTAGGTCCCTTTCCCCATGAAGCCACATTCCTAAATTTTTGGTGCACGCACCCCAAGGTGTCTAGTTACGGAACTGTTGCTACTGGGCTCATGTGTATAAGAGTCACTACTACTACAACTACAGACATTTATACACCTTTTTTGCAGTGTACACTTTGGCAAGTACTCTCTCTTTGTAAAGTATTGGATGGCACAAATTTATAGTTTGCAGGATTGCGCCAAACACCCTAACACTGGCCCTGAACAAAAGGATATGTGCGCTAGAAGAAAATCCGGGGCCACTTGCTAGTGTTTGCCTCCAGGCTAAAAGTAGCCAGCCAGCCCCTGTGGAGTGTCAATGTTAACCATCACCGAGTGTATGTATACATATTGGTTGTCACAGTAATATATATATCATACCTGAAACTGTGGTTCTTTACATTGTGGTGGCAAATGGTACAGACATAGGGGTATATTCAATAGAGGTCGAAACTGCTGTCTTGCCAAAAAGACGGCAGTTTTCAACATGAATACATTGGAAGGGGTTCAAACCTATTCAATCATTGCTTTTTTTTTTTCTGGCATGTTGAAATGTTTCGACATGCCGAAAAGCAGGTGGATTGACGGAAGAGCCGCTAATTCATCTGCTTTTGACGGAAACACAGCCAAAACTGAAAGGTTTTGGCTGTTTTTCTGTCATTCTCAATCCAGCATAACAAAATGCCGGATTGAGGCAGGGAGGATGGCGCAGTGTGGGCAGTAGCAACAGCTTACACAGCACTGTCCTCCTGTACACTGCAGCCCGCACCCTCATGCCGCTGCCCGCACCCTACCACCAACTCCTGTACATCAGCCGCCATGCTGGGTGAGAGCCAGGCGAGAGAAAATAAATCCAGGAAAATGGGCAGCAGTTCTGACAAGCACACCAGCACAGTTCAAATGCACTATTTCTGCATTGAGAAATGCTTTTATTTAGCTAGAAATAGACACACCCCCTCTGTAAGTAAAGAACACCCTTTATGCAAATATACAGATAAAACAAGATCGCATAGTGAAAATCTCATATCACATCTTATAGCACATCTCAAGCACAAAAGTGAAAATCTCAAGCTGATCTCAAATGAGTAGAGAAAGCAAAAATCAGATGAAACATCGAATCTAACATCAAATCGCAAGGCACATCTCACCTTGTGTACACTTTATTAATAAATAATAAATTAATAATACACAATTAAATCATTGCAATCAAGCATTTTATTTTTTACGATTTTGGATTATATTTCAACAAATATAAGAAAAACATAATCAATATTTACTGAAAAGTACTTTCATTGATATTAGTTTGAGCTCTTTTGCACCATAATGCTGCCCATACACGCTGCTATGCGTGCTTTCACGGTGTGTGCTTTGAGGTGCGCGCTCCCGAGCACCTCATCGCACAGTACAAATAGTATGTGCTTGCACATACTTTTTGTACTTAGTTCTTATCACATCGCATTGCATGCACAACGCATGCACAGGCAATGCGATGCGATACCCGCTATTTAAGCCCACAACGCCCGCTCGCATCGGGGCGTGTATGGGCAGCTTAAGAGCTGGTATTAAGATTTAGTAAATATCTGATGGTCAAAGAAGATAAATACCTAGATTAGATTGGTGGTTATTCAGAATCCTATGAAGGAATAATCCAGCCAATGGCCACTACTACTAAATATTCCCTTTGGCAGCAGTAAGGACTAATACATGCTTATAATCTATGAGATCACTCTCTACTTTTCGATCAAGAACCTCACAAGAAATTATTCCAAATCCTTCATCGGTGAGGTTCTGTTTTATAAAACTTTCATCACAATGAAATGCATGTATCATTTCATTACCAGCTGTGATACAGTATATGTTGTATTTAAGCATCCAATTAAAATAAAGTATCCCCCAGGTTTAAGCAGTTTCAACATCTTCCTCAGGTTGCTTCTGTACCCCTGTTGGTCCTGACTGACTAGGCCCAGCAACCATGCTGTGAGTACACAGTCAGCTTTTGGTAACACTTCCGGATCCGTGAGATTTTCTTTGCTGAAGTCGATTTTCACAATGCGTTTGAATCTTTTAACTTTTTTTCCTTTTCCTGTTCTTTAACACTAAGAACAAAATACAGTAAACCTTTATATTATACTGTATAATAAAGGGGGCTTAAGTTGCAGAATTGTATTTTTCACTTCAATTTGTTTTTAAAAGCTCATCCACAAAAAAAAGGCAAATCATCGCAAAAGCACACAAACACTTTAATTGTATAATTAATTCTTTCAAGCAGTTAAATGTTCCCCGGACTCTTAAGTGTTCTTTATGTGTATGGTATGTTAACCCTTTGAGTGCCAACGTTGCTGTGATCGATCCTCAAAATATCCGCTAAAAATGAAAGAGTCGCTGAAATAAATATAAATACAGCCAAGTCAATTAACTGAAGCTTAGTAAAATATTGCACCCAAAAAAAAGAGCAGATATTTTGAGGATCTCTCACAGCAATTAGGCATTAGGGATGCCAATCCTGGGGAATTTTTTCAATCCCGGGTTTCCGGATCGAAAAATGCTCAATCCTGGGATTCCCGGGATCGGCATCCCTAAAAGAAAACTGCCCCCTGTCTCCCACATTTACTTACTTGGAGGAGCAGTGGAGCTGGGCATGCGGCAGCAGAGTGGATGCAGGCGGCGGGTGTGATGCCGGAAATGCTTGTGTGTGGCCGGGATAGGTTGTACGGTGGAGAGTTCCAGCAGCGAAGGCGCAGTGCAGCATGATGTGTCATAGGCCACTCTGTGTATGCCGAATGCCGGGTCCGGAATAACCGGGCATTAGACTGCGCATGCGCAGCATTAGACTGCGCATGCGCAGCATTAGACTGCACATGCACAGTGTCCAATACCGGGATTTAAATCCCAGACATTTTGAGGCCAAATCCCGGGATCCCGCTGATCCCAGGATTGGCCACCCTAGTTTGCATTCATAGGGTCAATTCCTATTTTCAACCCTGGATTGCTACAGGCACAATTGGAGCTATTGAATCTTGAGAAATGCTGGCCATTAACTAGAAATCAGTGGCGTAACTACTGTAAGGCAGCCCCAGCAGCCGCTTGGGGGAGCAAGCAGCAGCAGGGTCTGTGTGGGCGCCGGCACCCGCTCGACGCACTGACATGCTGCTGCCTGCCGCTGCCCACTGACTGAGCACTGGAGGCGAATCAGCGGCAGCGCGGGTGCGGCCATGGCAGAGATGTCAAATTCCCCCACTGATTCAATTGACTTTACACAGAGCTGGCTATTGGCTACTGTGTACAGGATGGGCGGGCGGATGGGCGTGCTAGGGCGGCTTGGGATATATCGGAGCCAAGGGAAGCAGCAGTGTCTGCTGGTCTCTCTTACTCTATCCTGCTTCAGCTTCTCCGTTATGAGTGAGACACACTGGGGAAACATGCCGGAGAGGAGCCTGGAGGGGGGCACAAACTTTTTGGCAGGGGGGAGCAAAATTTATAGTTACGCCACTGCTAGAAATTATTCACTTTTAAGTTATAATCTAGCCCCCTGCTCTACATCCAAAACTAAAACAGTTACCTGACGAAATGTAAGAGAAGTATTTTTTGTGTAGTATCGCACTGGAAAAATACCCTAATAGTACTGATTATGTATAAGAATAATTACTACTGGGTAAATGATTCTCCAATACCTATTTGTACTGTATGTCAGCTTTTAATTAGGTTGGAGGTGCTCCCCTAAGTCAGAAACATAGTTCAAATATAGACAAAGAAAAGAAGACTTGTGTTGGGGGCACTGAGAATTAATCGATCAGAATATGAAGGTATTAAAAATGAACCTTTATTTCAATTAAACTTAATATAAAGTCCCTTAGAATGGACCTATGATTTGTTTAGGCCCAGGACAAATTACATTTATGGCAAACAAACAAACACACATAAATATATTGGCCTGACACACCATAAATTGGTCCAATTTATGGTGTGTCAGGCCAATATATTTATGTGTGTTTGTTTGTGTGTCATAAATGTAATTTGTCCTGGGCCTAAACAAACCATTGGTCCATTCTAAGGGACTTTATATTAAGTTTAATTGAAATAAAGGTTCATTTTTAATACCTTTATATTCTGATCGATTAATTCTCAGTGCCCCAACACAAGTCTTCTTTTCTTTGTCTATATCTGACGAAATGTAACACAGTCCGAGTTTGTCGGAGGTGCGATTGGCAGCTTAAATAGGTCTTTTTAAAGTGATTGCCACTTTTAAAAAATGTCGGAGGCCGGCTGCCAAAGCACCTCCAGCAAACATGTACTGTGTTATACCCCTCCCACTGTATCTTTTAATATAGTTATTATTTTTTTTAACTTGACTCATATTTTATATACATATTGAGTATGTTTAGAATAATACTTTACCTGATCCCTTGCAGCTCGGTAACAATCTTAGATGCATGAGTCCAATCAAATGCCCCAGTGCAGGTGTTCACCCATTTGTTGAGTTCCATAATACACGGCTCTTGTAATTTTAGTATTGTGATCTCTTTGAAAAATTCACGGACAACAAAAAGTTGATGAACGATGGATCCGACACTGATGTCAATCAAAGTATCTCCTTTAATACAACCTGCATGGAAAGAAGAAACGCAGCATTCTATAGAGTTACAGGGAGTTAACAGCAAAGAAAGATAATGTTTGTCCTAACATTGATCACATACTGAAACAGATTTCATAATGTACAATATGGTTCATGGCATAATACTGGGTGCCTTCATCTACATGCAGTAATAAATGTCCGGCACTCTGAGAGTTAATACATTGTTATAAGCAGCGGCAACAAAGTAATGGACACATGGTGCGCAGTATACATCCCCCTGTATAAAAAATGGGGTGAACGTAGAAATGGCTGACACCACAGCATCTACAGACCGCTATCAATTAGATAAATAGAAGATTCTCAAATGTCTTTCAAAGGCAAATGTGGATAAATAGTACCTTGTATAAAAAGATACAGAAGATACTGTAAGTATATATGTGTATATATATATATATATATATATATGAGAGAGATCAATTGCGGCATTTACCAGTATAGAGGAGGGGTCTGCCGTAATGCGGGCCCCCCCTCCGCTGCCATCCACGTCCAGACGTGCTCCCCGGCTCCTCCCAGCCACCGCCGTGCTCCCCGGCCACGCGCGCTCCCGAGTTCCCTGCACAGGCCAGCGCATGCGCAAGAACTTCATACATACGCTTGCCCAAGCCTCCGTGGTCTGATTTTGCAGCAGCCCCCGGAGGCTTGATCGGGTTCCGGAGCATGCGCAGTATGGTCCGCGGTACTGCGCATGCGCAGAACCTGTTTTGGGGGCTGCTGCGCATTTGCGCAGAGAGAGGCATCCCGGAGGGAGGGAACACCTCCCAATGGGATGCCTTGAGTGACTGGCAGGTCGGACTTCCAATAGGAAGACACTGCCAGTCACAGTGAAGCCAGAGGAGTCTCACAGTCATCTGGCTTCACTTTAGGCAGAGACAGTGGTGGATTTTACATGGGGAGGCTGCAGCCCTGCAGCCCATAGGCAAAAACCGCCACTGATATAGATATCTATATAGATATATATACGCTTCCCGAGTCACTCGTGTCCTGTGTACGTACAATTATGTCATTTTTCCTGCTCAAGCATACACTGCTCAGTGCTGAGCTGGGGAGAGAGGCAGCAGCAGCCTGTCCTCTCTCTCCCTGCAGTGGTGTGCAATCACAGGGGTGTTGCCATGCCCCTTCTCAGTGGCCACACCCCCTTCATTTTACTAGGGCCAGACAAACCTGTTGGCTTCCCTTGGCATCTGGTTTCTCTCTCTGAGCTGGAAAGGTCTCACCTACTCCCATTACGCACAGCTATGTTACCCAGAATAACCATATCTAAAGCATACAGTTTATCAAAACACACCTGTTACTAATGCATTGTGCAGCTTCTCCATAATAAAAACCACAGATTAATCTTTAAACCCACTATCTGTATGAAAATAATTATTAAGGAAATCTCTGGAATCCATCCTGTGCAGATGATGATGCTTCATCTTGGGTCCGGCCTCCATTCTCTTGTTTCCTGTATCACAGGAGGTGATGAGTCTCTGATCTGTACCTGTAGCCTTATTGTAATATCTCTGACTTTCTCCTTATATGCATCAGTAATCTTGATCCGCCGTAGTCTAGGACTTCTTCCAGGTTCTTCAAGCTGCCGGCGACTCCGGCAGCTTCCTGCAGCTGACTGAGAGGCGCAGAGATGTTACATCTTCCGCACCGCTCATCAGAATGATTCTATTGGCTGCTCAGCAGCCAATCAGAAGCGCCGCTGAGCAGCCAATAGAATCATTCTGATGAGAGGCACGGAAGATGAAACATCTCTGCGCCTCTCAGTCCGCTGCGGGGAGCTGCCGGCAGCTTGAAGAACCTGGAAGAAGTCCTGGACTACGGCGGATCAAGACTGAAGAACTTTCATGGAGGACCTGGGTGAGTAGGATTTCCTTCCACAGGTCCACCATGGATTTCTTCAGACCGGACACCGACCCTGGAGCCAGGGACCCACCGACGGGATCAAGATAGCTGTTAGTATGTGTGTTATGTATGTATTAAAGTTTTATTTTTCTGGTGTGTCAGTGTGTGTTTATTTAACTATTTTTTAAAATGTGGAACTACAAGACCCAGCGGGCCTTTTAATGCCCCGCAGGCTGGGACTTGTGGTTCTCCAAGTCCCAGCTTGCAGGGTAGGTTTGCTGGGACTCATAGTTCCACAGTTAAAAACAATAGTTTACTCTATTTTTTTACACACAATCAGCTCGATTCCCACCGCCCAGGGGCATCGAGGACAGCACCAGGCTTCAGCCTGGTCAGGGGAGTCCTGGAGGGGGGGGGCCTTTATTGGGGGGGGGGTCCCCACTCCCCCAGGGCCCCTGGCCAGGCTGACCGGTCAGAGGGTTGAATGCTTTGGCTGGGGGGGCTTGTATAAAAAGTCTCCCCCCAGGTGTGGCATTACCCTGCTGGCTGGTTGAGCCTGGGGCTGGTTCTTAAAATACGGGGGACCACTAGTCATTTTATTTTGGGAACCAGCCCCGGACCTGGGGCTGGTTGTTAAAAATCAGGGAAATTTAATTTTTTTTTTTTTTTTTACACCTTGCAGCCTGCACAAATCTGACTGATCCGTGCAGACTGCCTACACTAATTCGTATTAGATGCCGTATATACGGCCGCTAATACGAATTTATATGCCATCGGAGGGTTACAAAGCAGTCGTATTTGACTGCTTTGTAAATCCCCCTCCAGAACACGACAAAGCATACGAGGTATGCTGTCGTATTAATTCGTGTAACGATCAGATCAGGTGATCGATCAAATTAACGTATGCCTCCTGTTATGATTATCTGTTCAATCAATGTATGTCTGGTATGTTTGGTAAAATCATGCCGCCTGTGATTATTATGTGGGAGATCAGAACATGTCATGTATTATGTGTGTGGACTATTGGTGACCCAGGGAGTGTAGCCATCTGTGGACTCCTCTGGAGTTAGGATGTAAGATAAGATCTGAGACCCCTCATAAACCAGATTGGGGGGGAGAGCAATAGTGTCCAGCCAACAGGCCAAAGGTGCTCTGGCCCTCCACTAAATTACCTCTTATCACTTGAGGAATGTATAAAATCTACTTCAAAGCAGGGACAAATTCTTTATGGGAAAGATCCTATATCTAGGGACCTTCACTAGGCTCAGCAAGGGAATGGTTAAAAATCCCAAGGGTGGGAGGGATGAGGGAGTCTTCAAGGTATAACTAAGACCCTTCTCCCTATAGTCAGTGTCACTACCTGGGGGTCTAGCAAACAGGCTGTAAGCGACCAGAGATTTCTTGTGGAGAACCCCCCCACGTCAGGATCTGTATTTAAGTGTAAGATAGGTTCTGTCATTTTTCCCTTTTTATTTTATTTCTGAAATTGCATTTAAAACTTGTGTGTACTTTTAAAATCACTGTAAAATCTTGTAACTATTTTCTAAAGCTCTGTAGTATTTCTAGGAATAAATAATACATATTCTCAGTCCTGGTTCTGTGTTCTTAAGACTCATTAGCCTCAGAAGAGAACGCTCCAGCGTGTTACCATTTGTATATTGTATTGTGCGGTCAGGTGCGAGCCAAGCCGCCCCTTGCGCAGTTTCAAGCGCTAAAATCAGGTTTTGGCTGGTGGCAGTGTACCTCAAGGAAAGGACCCGAGCGTCCTAAGTGAACCCCAGTCACGGCCGGAGTTGCTCAGATTGACGTATCGGAGCAGGCGACCGGTGGGTCCGTGACATTTGGCGGCAAGCGGTGGGGTGGAGAATTCATTTTTCTCTTTAAGAACTTAAGTGAGTGTGGGTAGAATTTTGTGAGAAATACCCACATCACCAGAATCAGAACTCAGAGCTTTACTATAGTTTTAAAAGTCACACAGTGGATGCAATTTCTGTTCCCTCCCTTCTCTTGTTTTTCTTTCCTATCATTTTATTTGACAAGTGTGAGACTCAGGATGGCTGATTACCAGCAGATGAGGAGAGATGACCTGGCGGTCGTGTGTGTTCAGAGGAATATCCCTTGGTCTGGCCAGAGTAGAAAACGTTTGATTCAGGCACTAGTGGATGCCGATCGGACTCTAGCTGCTGGAGGAAACCAGTCCATTGACAATCCTACCCCAGGGGCTCAATCTGCACTGGACCTTACAAACGATTCCGCGCCAGGGTCAAACACTTCTGCTGGACCCAGCAAGTCTACACTGCCGAGCGACCTTCTAGCTGCTATCAGGCAAATGAAGAATGTGAACCCCATATTCACTTTGCAGCTGGTGCAGCACTGCCAAGCCATTGTCGACAGAGAGGCTGCGGAGCGCAAAGCCGTACGAGAGGCTGAGGAGCGCAAAGCCATACGAGAGGCTGAGGCTGCAGAGCGTCAGGCCGAGCGTGAGTACCAGTTGGAACTGGTGAGGCTCGGAGGGCTGATCGCTGTTGGTGAACCAGTGGAGGATGATACAGGACATCATGATGGCGAACCTTTACGTGAGACTTTATCTGCCGTGGCTATTGAGTTAGCAGGAGATGGGCTTCGTACTAAACTTTTACTGTCTGCGGAAGTAAATAATGTGTTGGATCATGATGTGGACTCTGTTATCAATCATGGGGAGCCTAACAAGGGACAGAGGTCCCAAATCACCGCTGACACGAATTTCACTGGACCGCGTCATGCACAGTTCCCTGTCTTGGAAGCAGACAGAGGAAGCCAAGTGAGTGTCAGCTTGGTTGTGAATAATGAGCTGGCCCTGGACACTACAGCCGGTGCTCAGAGAGGTGACATCTCTGCTAGCACCAGGGAGACTGTAGAATGTGTGGCAGTCAGGGAGACTGCGGAGTACCAATCCCCTACAGCACCAGAAGAGCCCAGTGAGTATTCTGACCCATATGGTGATGATTATCCGTTTAGGCTTATGAGCGCCCAGAAGAATTCACTACAGAATGTCAGCTGCAAGGTATCTCCTGCCCCAACAATTCCCGCTGGGAGATGATCAAGCGGCTCACCCATGCACGAAATGATGAGCGCAATGTTTTCGGCATGTATCGCGGTGAGTTTCTAACCTGGGGTCCCGATGCGACTCCTTGGTTGCTGCTGAGAGACCTGATGGACTGTTTTGAAATAGCGCAGCAATATGCGTATGATTGTAAAAAGCTTGATACTCCATGGTGGAAAGAGCAGTGCCGCTGGGCAGATGCTGAAAGGAATCGCCTGGAACAGCTTCTATCACCAGCTATGGAACCAACGACACAGCCTACCGGGGTTTCCCTCATGGACATGGTACCCCGGCCTGCTACAATCGGTGTGGAACCTGTTCCAGAGACCTCACATCACAAGGCCCAGTTTAAACTGCTGGAAGATGTGAGCAGCATGTTCCCACCCGTTGCTCCAGATTTGTTGCCGGAAGAGGGTGACTGCATAGTGAAAGTATGCAGGGAAGAGACTATGTCGTAAATAGGAATGGGACTTTTTGACTGTATGCACACAAGTATGTGTGGGACTACTGATGTGGGACTTATATTAACTCCACACATATCTGTCAATGTTGTTCCCTCTGTCGCTAACCCTTCTGAACCATATGATGCATCTCAGGTAGTATGTAACCACGCTGAACATTGCAATGTTGTTATTTTGTGTGAAGCCCCTGGGATGATCTGTGATAGTGCCGTACCTTCGGTGGAGGGTGAGTTAGAGACAGGTATAGTGGGTAATCCTTGCCAGTTTGTGGGGTTAAATGAATGCCCTAATCTAGTTGGGAATGAGACACCCTCACTCACCAGTGGTAGGAGTGCTGCTGGTGATGTCATTAAGGTTGCTGTGCTAGACATTAACCCTGTTCCTCCAGTGATGTCTGGTTGTGACATGGGGCCAGGGGATGCTAACTGCACAAATGGGACAGATCTGAGTTGGTTGCAGGCAGCGCATGTACCTGCCAATAAGTTACTGGTGACAACATGCTCAGATAACCCCATTCCTGCTCAGAGACAATGGGATCCAGATATAGCGTTTTTGCCACGGTGCAATTGTAAGCCAGCAGGATGGGCCCCATGTGTTGTGGAAGATGCACAGGCTAATTTGCAGGATGTCTCCCCAGGTTATGATATTGATGTTACTGTTGATAATGTGATGTCTTGCGCTACTGTGGGAAATGTGGTACCAGGTATAATAAGTGACCCGGTGGGTCATGTGTGCACTGTAGACCTGTCAGATAGGGAGAGAGTGTCCCTTACTGCAGCTTTCCCCCCAATCCCCCCTCCTTACGGTAGCCACACAAACACAGATACAGGAACACAGCATGGGTTCCCTCCAGACACTGAGAACCTCAGTGGCACCACCCCAGCCACAGAACCTGCGGGTCTGGGAGGGAAGGTCATGCTCAGGAAGGTGTCCTGGACTGCCATGGAAAGCTTGGATTTCCACGCAGAACTGAGACTCAACCCTGCACAGGCTGCTCTGAACGTACCAGGTGAGCCGATGCCCACTGCGGCTGCCCCATACCTGGGAAGTGGGGAAGATACCCCTGGGTACAGTGAGAGGGTTGTTTCAGGAATAAAGCCAGTGGCTAGTAGGGAAGCTGCTGTGTGTAACCAGAAGGGTGGGAGGGCCCGCGAAGCACAGGTAAACTCAGCTCCATTAACCTCGGAAAGGCTGAGCTGGGATATTCCCAAGACAGGGGACAATGACCTGCTGGTATTCCCCCTTGCAGAAACGTGCCCCCCTTCACAATTCACACACACAGACACAGAGGGCGAATCTCCTCACAAAAGGATGAGGTGTGAGGTGTTGAGTGAGTGGACCTTCCCCCCAGTGAAGGGGAGGGGGGGTCAGTCAGCTCAGGAGAGGTGCTGGGAAGACATTTTTAAGTCTGTATATAGTGCTGGGAGAAGGCCCCACACCTGTGGTATAGTTAAACGTGCCGAGTTACGAGTCCCAGGGGGATGGCCGTTTGGGGTGTGGCGGAATGGTCTGGTACTGATCTCAGTGAGTAAGGCCAAACTGCCAGCTGCAGGGGAGAATCCGTGTCCAGGAGTCCGACGCACAGCTGTGGTGGGCTGTGTCATTGCCAGCCGGGATGGACACAGCTCCCACTATATCAGTGTGCTTACAGACTATGGGTTCGAGGACACCTGTGTGCTTTTAGTTTGCCATCTCCTGCGAGAGGGACAGGGACTATGCCCATTGCCCACCCTAGCCACGGCTATGGCGTCAGGTGGTGCCATGACAGAGGCCAAGTATAGGGAAGTGTTAGTACAAATTCAGCAGACTCAGTGGCAGTCTGTTTCAGCACAGAGACCACTGCTACCCGTCCAGGTGATGTAGTTAATAGCGCACTGATGAGACGGTGACGTGGGTCACCGCCTCTGTGCGCCATTTTAAAAGGGGGAGGTGTAACGATTAGATCAGGTGATCGATCAAATTAACGTATGCCTCCTGTTATGATTATCTGTTCAATCAATGTATGTCTGGTATGTTTGGTAAAATCATGCCGCCTGTGATTATTATGTGGGAGATCAGAACATGTCATGTATTATGTGTGTGGACTATTGGTGACCCAGGGAGTGTAGCCATCTGTGGACTCCTCTGGAGTTAGGATGTAAGATAAGATCTGAGACCCCTCATAAACCAGATTGGGGGGGAGAGCAATAGTGTCCAGCCAACAGGCCAAAGGTGCTCTGGCCCTCCACTAAATTACCTCTTATCACTTGAGGAATGTATAAAATCTACTTCAAAGCAGGGACAAATTCTTTATGGGAAAGATCCTATATCTAGGGACCTTTACTAGGCTCAGCAAGGGAATGGTTAAAAATCCCAAGGGTGGGAGGGATGAGGGAGTCTTCAAGGTATAACTAAGACCCTTCTCCCTATAGTCAGTGTCACTACCTGGGGGTCTAGCAAACAGGCTGTAAGCGACCAGAGATTTCTTGTGGAGAACCCCCCCACGTCAGGATCTGTATTTAAGTGTAAGATAGGTTCTGTCATTTTTCCCTTTTTATTTTATTTCTGAAATTGCATTTAAAACTCGTGTGTACTTTTAAAATCACTGTAAAATCTTGTAACTATTTTCTAAAGCTCTGTAGTATTTCTAGGAATAAATAATACATATTCTCAGTCCTGGTTCTGTGTTCTTAAGACTCATTAGCCTCAGAAGAGAGCGCTCCAGCGTGTTACCATTTGTATATTGTATTGTGCGGTCAGGTGCGAGCCAAGCCGCCCCTTGCGCAGTTTCAAGCGCTAAAATCAGGTTTTGGCTGGTGGCAGTGTACCTCAAGGAAAGGACCCGAGCGTCCTAAGTGAACCCCAGTCACGGCTGGAGTTGCTCAGATTGACGTATCGGAGCAGGCGACCGGTGGGTCCGTGACAATTCGTATTAAGAATACGAATGCAACTTTTTGCATTCGTATTCTTAGTAAATTTCCCCCTATATATTTAACATATTCATATGATATTTTTATCACTATACAATGTGACATGTCTGTCTTGTCTGTTACAAGACGATTGCGGCGAGTCTGTGTAACCACGCATCAGCAGTCCTATGCCTACATGTGTTCAGCTTCAGCTGCAGGGCAATTAGGAGTTTGTCTCTGTGGGGGGGGGGATTCAGTCCAGATCGGAGCCGTTGGTAGCAGTAAGAACTGTTAATTGCTTATAATCTGTAAGATCACTCTCTATTTTTCTATCAGGAAACTCTCAAGAAGGAAAGATCTCACCTGCTCCCATTACGCACAGTAGAGGAATGCTATAGCTATACCTGTGCAATAAAAGGTCACATATTAATTTGCTGTTACCCAGAATAACCATATCTGAGGATACAATGTATCCTAAATACACACCTGTTACTAATGCATTGTGCAGCTTTTCCATAATAAAAACCACAGATTCATCTTTAAACCCACTCACTGTGTGAAAATAATTATTCAGGAAATCCCTGGAATCCATCCCGTGCAGATGATAATGTTTCATCTTGGGTCCGGCCTCCATTCTCTTGTCTTCTGTATCACAGGAGGGGATGAGTCTCTGATCTGTACCTGTAGCCTTATAGTAACATATCTGGATGCTCTATATATATATACACACAGCAGAAATCGTTAGTTATTTACTGTGATTGGAATGTTCTCACACACAGCTGACATTAAAGTGCTGAAAAAGTATTTATTGTGATTAAATATTTAATACAATCAGGTGATATTGATATCTCCTCTGCAATGTGATGTACTGTATGTTCCAAGCTGCTTGCACAGGTCTACCTACTTTTAGAGTCTCCTCTCCAGGAGAAGGTGCAATTTTTTGGTAAAAAATGGCCAAAATCACACCATTTTCTGAAAATCGCACATGTAGTATTGTGCGATTTGCGGTAACATTATTAGGCTTTGCTATGACTAAAAAATAGCACTTCAAGAATCGCATCCAGATGTTTTCTCATTGAAAACATAAAAATTGCAAATGCAATAGGGTACAATTTTTTAAACCGCACCCTAAACTTTACCAAAAATCAGAAAAAAATTAACCTGCTTCTGGCAGGCTAGACTGATAAAATCAGTGAGATCTGAGCATGGTTCTGTCAGAAATAAGTATATAAAGTGAAAATGAAAAAATAATGATGTGGGGTCCCCGCTGAGCATAACCAGTTTACCAGGGTCCCCCCCCCTGTTAAAGAAACCATCATTGGGCTCTTGGACTGGTCCAGGTTCCAAACATAAGGGGGTTCCAGCACTGGGCTCCAACAGCCAGCAGGGTGATATCACAGCCTGGGTAGACTATTCATATAGGCTCCAATGGCCAAAACATCACAGTTTACCTCCAAATTTTGGAGAGATTTGTGCAAGTGTATAAAAATTTCACCCAGAGTTTCTCTACAATAAACAGAACAACAAACAAACTGAAAGCGTAAACCAGGATCTAGGCAAATTTACCCAAATGTATTTATCTGCTCTCCAAGACAGTGTGGTCTCTTTGTTACTGTGTACAACCATAATAACCATGTTCATAAAAGCCTGAGGACTTTCTCCTCTTTTTTGTCCAGAATTGTGTTGCATCCTATTCTACATGGACTGCCTACTTCCCAGTCAGTACCATTACCAGCAGTCCATGACACTCTGAAACACTTTACTAATATCTGGAGTGAGGTGAAAATAAATTTAAGTAAAGCATCTGCTCCACGCAGAAGAGAAACCAATTGATTGGGTCTGGCTATCAACTAGACATCTTTGGCTGAAAGTAGCCACTATGAAGCTAGCTCCCAAGTTCAGTAAGGCAATTTCACAGCTGGGGGGACATATTTACTTATTCACAGAGCACTATTACATGCCGAGTCATGATTGGCCAATGGGTATATGATTGTCATAATTGGACAGATGTCACATGTTCAGGACATGCACCTTTTTAACCCCTAGGATACCTACATGATCTGGAGAGAAACAATCTACACTGGATTAGGTGAGTATGCTGATTTCTTTAGAGGTACCATATAGCTTTCTACTGGATAAGAGGATCAAAGGGCTACAGGAGATGTGTGAGTGTGTCAGTATGTATGTGAGTGTGCATGAGTGTGTTAAAAAGCTATACTATCATGCGTCCTGTCATTATTGTAAAATTTGTTTTACAAGTGGAATTACAGGTAATAGCAGGCCCTTTAATGCCCTGCATGCTGGTCCTTCTGGTTCTCCAAGAACCAGCATCTGGAGGAGACTTGCTGGGACCTGTAGTTCCACAAGTAAAACACAAATTTAAAACTTTCTTTTACACTTTGAAGCTACTGTATGAACTCAGCACCCACCACCCAGGTGTGTTAGGCATAGCACCCGGCTTTATTCCTGGCCCTTGGGTGCTCTGGAGGGACAAACCCCTTTATTGTGGAGTTTCCATTCCACCAAGTGACCCGGGCCAGGGTTGTCTATTTGGGGGGTTAATGCTATGACTGCAGGGACTAATATAAACATATCCTCCAGCTGTGACATTACCTAACTGACCAGTGGAGCCAAGGCTGGTTTCAAAAATACGGAGGACCTCTATGTTCTTTTCCCTAAATTTTTTTTTAAACCATTACTGGTCCAAGAGCCAGGTGCTGGTTCCTTTTACCATATATTTTTAGAACCAGTACTGTCTTAAAGAGAGTCTGTTGATGATTATCTTTAAGAGGGGGGAACCCATGCTGTTTGTATTTTACATTTTTAACACTTTCTTTAACTTTTTCACAAAGAAGCATTGTACAGATCTGACTGATCCATGCACGCTTCATTGTTGACAGCAGGAAGAATTAATTCTGCAAACATTTAATAAAATAACTGAAATTGTTTTAAAAAACAGACCCTTGTGCATTCATAAACAGCAGAGTTGCCACCAATACACAGGAGATTAGTAAATTGAAGAGTGCCAGATGCACTAAGCTTCAAAAGTGATAAAATGGAGGGTGATAAAAAATCAACCAATCAGCTCCTGTCTGACATTTTTCAAATACAGTCTGTGACATGGCAGATAGGAGCTGATTGGCTGGCTGTTTATCACTCTCCACTTTATCACTTTTGAAGCTTAGTGCATCTCTGGCACTGTATTCGAAGAGTAGTCTCTTTCAATCAATTCTGAACCCTCTGTAAATATGAGCTAATAATTTGTGTTGATAATCATATTAACAACAATGCTGGTGATGACTCTGACATGTTCCAAATGAGCTTATGAATAACAACAGGGTTAGCATGCCTTAAGACAATTGGTAATTTGATTTACCCAAACCCCAAAGATGCTGTATTTTATGGGAGCCAATACAAAACAATCACTTCAGCCAAAAAAGTTTATTTCCTGTTTCTGAAGGGCTTGGTTTGTTAAACTGTGTATGTTCTTTTTAATAGAAAGCATAAAGGTGGATGGAAGGGCACAAGGACACTACCCTCGTGAAACACTTTTTTTTTCAATTTAGGCTGCATTTTCTGGGAGCATTCTTGATAATCTTCTGCCAGCTCATGCTTCTTCTTCTTATTATTATTATAAACAATATTTCATGGGTGTGCTTGACTGGTAGTGTGTAAGGGGAGTATACAATATTTTTTTTTCTCCATGTGCAGCGAATCCTGTTTAGGATTCACTGCAAATTCACAGGGTTCAGGAGGGCTGCAGCATTCGCTGCCAGCCCTCCCTGTCACCCTATTCAATGCAGCAGGGGCTCATTGACCCTGCTGGTGAATATTAACCCCTGCGACGAATGCCGCAGGGAGCCGGAGGCAAGCAGAGAGACGTAAGCCTCCCTGACTGCCCCAGAATTTGTCGGGGAGGGCTCCCGGAGCACAGGCAGCAGAGGCTACCCCCCAGGAATGCTGGCAAGGGACAGAGGTAGGGAGCTGCTTCTCTGGTCCCACACATAACAAGCCGGGACCAGAGTGAAGTGAATATATGTATATCTAATGAGAGTCTCCGAGCCCCCTGCTGGGGAATGTGTAAAAAAAATAAATGATGCAGGGTGACAGGGGGTTGGTGAAGGGGTTGGAGGATGCATGGTGAGAGGGGATTGATGCAAGGGGGCGTGGGATGCAGGGTTAGAGAGGGTTGGTGCAGGGTGAGAGAAGACACAGGGTGAGAGTGGGTTGGTGTAGGGTGAAAGGGGGTTGGTGCAGGGTGAGGGAAGATGCAGGGTGGGAGGGGGAGGAGGACACAGGGTGAAAGGGGGTTGGGTCAGGGGGGGGCGGAGGATGCAGGGTGAGAGGGGTTTGGTGCAGGGTGAGGGAAAATGCTGGGTGAGATGGGGCTGGTGAAGGGAAGCGGAGGACGCAGGGTGAGGGGGTTGATGCAGGGTGAGAGAGGGTTGGTGCAGGGTGAGAAGGGTTTGATGAAGGGGGGTGGAAGATGCAGGGTGAGAGGGGGTTGGTGCAGGGGGACGTGGAATGCAGGGATAGAGGGGGTTGGTGCAGGGGGTGTGGCATGCAGGGTTTGAGAGGGTTGGTTATGGGTGAGGGAATACACAGTGTGAGATTGGGTTGGTGCAGGGTGAAAGGGGTTGGTGCAAGGTGAGGGATGATGCAGGGTGAGACGTGACACAGGGTGAGAGGGGGTGGTGCAGGTGGGCTGAGGATGCAGGGTGAGAGAGGATTGGTGCAGGGTGAGGGAAGATGCAGGGTGTGAGGGGGTTGGTGCAGGGGGGTGTGGGATGCAGGGTTAGAGAGGGTTGGTTAAGGGTGAGGGAATACACAGGTTGAGATTGGGTTGGTGTAGGATGAGAGGGGGTTGGTGCACGGTGAGGGAAGATGCAGGGTAAGAGGGGGTTGGTGCAGGGGGGCGTGGAATGCAGGGATAGATGGGGTTGGTGCAGGGGGGTGTGGGATGCAGGGTTAGAGAGGGTTGGTTAAGGGAATACACATTGTGAGATTGGGTTCGTGCAGGGTGAAAGGGGGTTGGTGCAAGGTGAGGGAAGATGCAGGGTGAGACGGGACACAGGGTGAGAGGGGGTGGTGCAGGGGGGCTGAGGATGCAGGGTGAGAGAGGATTGGTGCAGGGTGAGGGAAGATGAAGGGAGAGAGGGGGTTGGTGAAGGGGGCGGAGGACATAGGGTGAGAGGGTGTTGGTGGAGGGGGTCAGAGGATGCAGGGTAAGAGGGTTGGTGAAGGGTTAGAGGGATTTTGTGAGGGGGGTGAAGGATGCAGGGTTAGAGAGGGTTGGTGCAGGTTGAGGGAAGAAACGGGGTGAGAGTGGGTTGGTGTAGGTCTTAGAGGTGGTTGGTGCAGGGTGAGGGAAGAGGCAGGGTTATAGGGGCGGAGGACATAGGGTGAAAGGGGGTTGGTGCAGGGGGGGGGTGGAGAATGCAGGGTGATAGGAGGTTGGTGTAGGGTGGGGGAAAATGAGATGGGGCTGGTGAAAGGAATCGGAGGACGCAGGTTGAGGGGGTTGATGCAGGGTGAGAGGACACAGGAGGAGGGAAGCTTCAGGGTGAGAGGGGGTTGGTGCAGGGGGGCGTGGGATGCAGGGTTAGAGAGGGTTGGTGCAGGGAGAGAGGACACAGGATGAGGAAAGACTCAGGGTGAGATGGGGGTTGGTGCAGGGTGAGAGGGGTTTGGTGAAGGGGGGTGGAGGACGCAGGGTGGGAGGGGGTTTATGCAGGGTGGCAGAGGATGCAGGGTGAGAGGGGGTTGGCGCAGGGAGAGATGGGGTTGGTGCTGGGACAGAGGGTGAGAGGGGGTTAATGCAGGATGAGACAAGACACAGGGTTAGAGAAGGTGCAGGGTGAGATGGGAAACAGAGTGAAAGGGGTTTGTGCAGGGGGTGCAGAGGATGCAGGGTGAGAGGGGTTTGGTGAAGGGGAATGGAGGAAGCAGGGTGAGAGGGGGATGGGGCAGGGGGGCATGGGATGCAGGGTTAGAGAGGGTTGGTGCAAGGTGAGAGGACACCATGAGGGAAGAAAGAGGGTGAAAGTGGGTCAGTGCAGGGTGAGGGAAGATGCTGGGTGAGATGGGGTTGATGAAGGGGGCGGAGGATGCAGGGTGAGTGGGTGTCGGTGCAGGCTGAGGGTAGATGCAGGGTGAGAGGGGGTTGGTGAAGGGGTTGGAGGATGCAGGGTGAGAGGGGATTGTTGCAAGGGGGCGTGGGATGCAGAGTTAGAGAAAGTTGGTGAGGGAAGACACAGGGTGAGAGTGGGTTGGTGTAGGGTGAAAGGGGGTTGGGGCAGGGAGAGGGAAAATGCTGGTTGAGAGGACACAGGATAAGGGAAGACTCAGGGTGAGAGGGGGTTTGTGTAGGGTGAGAGGTTTTGGTGAAGGGGGGTGGAGGATGCAGGGTAAGAGTGGGTTGGTGCAGGGAGGCAAAAGATGCAGGATTTGAGATGGTCCCCCTGGGGGAAATTTACTAGAGGAAATTTCACATAATAGCACATCAATACGAATACGAATTGCCGTATTTTCGGGATAGTAAGGGGGAAATTTACTAAAGGAAATTTGTAAAAAATAGGTGTATTTGTATCCATCATTCATAAAACACAGGGTTCTATTCATAGAACACAGGGTTCCATTCATAGAACACAGGGTTCTATTAATAGAACACAAGGTTTTATTCATAGAACACATGGTTATATGTATAGATCACGGGTGGTTTCCTTTCAGAGTACACATAATTTCATTCATAAAACACAGGGTTCTATTCATAGAACACAGGGTTCCATTTATAGAACACAGGGTTCTATTCATAAAACACAAGGTTTTATTCATAGAACAGATGGTTATATTTATAGATCACGGGTGGTTTCCATTCAGAGAACACATGGTTTCATTTATAAAACACAGGGTTCTATTCATAGAACACAGGGTTCCATTCATAGAACACAGGGTTCTATTCATAGAACACAAGGTTTTATTCATAGAACACATGGTTATATTTATAGATCACGGGTGGTTTCCATTCAGAGAACACATAATTTTATTCATAAAACACAGGGTTCTATTAATAGAACACAGGGTTCCATTCATAGAACACAGGGTTCTATTAATAGAACACAAGGTTTTATTCATAGAACACAAGGTTACAGTATATGTATAGATCACGGGTGGTTTCCATTCAGAGTACACATAATTTCATTCATGAAACACAGGGTTCTATTCATAGAACACAGGGTTCCATTTATAGAACACAGGGTTCTATTCATAAAACACAAGGTTTTATTCATAGAACAGATGGTTATATTTATAGATCACGGGTGGTTTCCATTCAGAGAACACATGGTTTCATTTATAAAACACAGGGTTCTATTCATAGAACACAGGGTTCAATTCATAGAACACAGGGTTCTATTAATAGAACACAAGGTTTTATTCATAGAACACATGGTTATATTTATAGATCACGGGTGGTTTCCATTCAGAGAACACATAATTTCATTCATAAAACACAGGGTTCTATTCATAGAACACAGGGTTCCATTTATAGAACACAGGGTTCTATTCATAGAACACAAGGTTTTATTCATAGAACAGATGGTTATATTTATAGATCACGGGTGGTTTCCATTCAGAGAACACGTGGTTTAATTCATAAAACACAGGGTTCTATTCATAGAACACAGGGTTCCATTTATAGAACACAGGGTTCTATTCATAGAACACAAGGTTTTATTCATAGAACAGATGGTTATATTTATAGATCACGGGTGGTTTCCATTCAGAGAACACGTGGTTTCATTCATAAAACACAGGGTTCTATTCATAGAACACAGGGTTCCATTTATAGAACACAGGGTTCTATTCATAGAACACAAGGTTTTATTCATAGAACAGATGGTTATCTCAAATCCTGCATCCCTTGCCCCCCTGCACCAACCCAATCTCACCCTGCATCCTCCATCCCCCTTCACCAAACCCTCTCACCCTGCACCAACCCTCTCTCGCCCTACTTCCTCCGTCCCCTTTCACCAACCCCCTCTCACCCTACATCAACCCCCTCTCACCCTGAGTCTTCCCTCACCCTACACCAGCCCCACTCTCACCCTGTGTCTTCCCTCACCCTGTGTCCTCTCACCCTGCACCAACCCTCCCTACCCCTGCATTTACTATCCCGAAAATACGGCAATTCGTAGTCGTATTGATGTGATATCAATACGAATACGAATGGCTGTATTTTCGGGATAGTAAATGTCAAAAATAAGGGTATTTCTGGATACAAATACACCTATTTTTTTTACAAATTTCCTTTAGTAAATTTCCCCCAGGGTGAGAGTGGGTTGGTGTAGGGTGAAAGGGGGCTGGTGAAAGGGGACGGAGGAAGCAGGGTGAAAGAGGGTTTGATGAAGGGGGTGGAGGATGCAGGGGTAGAAAGGGCTGGTGCAGGGTGAGAGGACACAGGGTGAGGGAAGACACAGGTTGAGAGTGGGGTTGGTGTAGGGTGAGGGAAGACTCAGGGTGAGAGGGAGTTTATGTAGGGTGAGAGGGGGTTGGTGAAAGGGGATGGAGGAAGCAGGGTGAGAGAGGGTTGGTGCAGGGTGAGAGGGTTTGGTGAAGGGGGTTGTAGGATGCAGGGTGAAAGTGGGTTTGTGCAGGGGGGCAAGGGATGCAGGACTTGAGATGGTTGGTGTAGGGTGAGAGGAAACAGGGTGAGGGAAGACACAGGGTGGGATTGGGTTGGTGTAGGGTGAGGGAAGATGCAGGGTGAGAGGGGGCGGAGGACACGGGATGAAAGGGGGTTGGTGTATGGGGGGGGCGGATGATGCAGGGTTAGAGGGGGTTGGTGCAGGGTAAGGGAAAATGCTGGGTGAGATGGGGTTGGTGAAGGGAAGCGGAGGATGCAGGGTGAGGGTGTTGATGCAGGGTGAGAGGACACAGGATGAGGGAAGATTTAGGATGAGAGGGGGTTGGTGAAAGGGGACGGAGGAAGCAGGGTAAGAGAGGGTTGGTGAAGGGTGAGAGGGTTTGTTAAAGGGGGGCAAGGGATGCAGGATTTGAGATGGTTGGTGTAGGGTGAGAGGAAACAGGTTGAGGGAAGACACAGGATGGGATTGGGTTGGTGTAGGGTGAGGGAAGATGCAGGGTGAGAGGGGGAGGAGGACACAGGATGAAAGGGGATTGGTGCATGGGGGGGCAGAAGATGCGGGGTTAGAGGGGGTTGGTGCAGGGTGAGGGAAAATGCTGAGTGAGATGGGGTTGGTGAAGGGTGAGGGGGGGTTAGTGAAGGTGGGTGGAGGATGCAGGTGCAGGGGGGCGTGGGATGCAGGGGTAGGGAGGGTTGGTGCAGGGTGAGAGGACACAGGGTGAGGGAAGACACAGGGTGAGAGTGGGGTTGGTGTAGGGTGAGGGAAGACTCAGGGTGAGAGGGGGTTGATGTAGGGTGAGAGGGGGTTGGTGAAAGGGGACGGAGGAAGCAGGGTGAGAGAGGGTTGGTGCAGGGTGAGAGGGTTTGGTGAAGGGGGATGGAGGATGCAGGGTGAGATTGGGTTGGTGCAGGGGGGCAAGGGATGCAGGATTTGAGATGGGTGGTGTAGGGTGAGATTAAACAGGGTGAGGGAAGATACGGGGTGGGATTGGGTTGGTGTAGGGTGAGGGAAGATGCAGGGTGAGAGCGGAAGGAGGACACTGGATGAAAGGGGATTGGTGCATGGGGGGGCAGATGATGAGGGTTAGAGGGGGTTGGTGCAGGGTGAGGGAAAATGCTGGGTGAGATGGGGTTGGTGAAGGGTGAGGGGGGGTTAGTGAAGGTTGGTGGAGGATGCAGGTGCAGGGGGACGTGGGATGCAGGGGTAGAGAGGGTTGGTGCAGGGTGAGAGGACACAGGGTGAGGGAAGACACAGGGTGAGAGTGGGGTTGGTGTAGGGTGAGGGAAGACTCAGGGTGAGAGGGGATTGATGTAGGGTGAGAGGGGGTTGGTGAAAGGGGACGGAGGAAGCAGGGTGAGAGAGGGTTGGTGCAGGGTGAGAGGGTTTGATGAAGGGGGGTGGAGGATGCAGGTGCAGGGGGCGTGGGATGCAGGGGTAGAGATGGTTGGTGCAGGGTGAGAGGACACAGGGTGAGGGAAGACACAGGTTGAGAGTGGGGTTGGTGTAGGGTGAGGGAAGACTCAGGGTGAGAGGGGGTTGATGTAGGGTGAGAGGGGTTTCGTGAAATGGGACGGAGGAAGCAAGGTGAGAGAGGGTTGGTGCAGGGTGAGAGGGTTTGGTGAAGGGGGGTGGAGGATGCAGGGTGAGAATGGGTTGGTGCAGGGGGGCAAGGGATGCAGGATTTGAGATGGTTGGTGTAGGGTGAGAGGATACAGGGTGAGGGAAGACACAGGGTGGGATTGGGTTGGTGTAGGGTGAGAGGAAACAGGGTGAGGGAAGACACAGGGTGGGATTGGGTTGGTGTAGGGTGAGAGGAAACAGGGTGAGGGAAGACACAGGGTGGGATTGGGTTGGTGCATGGGGGGGGCGGATGATGCAGGGTTAGAGGGGGTTGGTGCAGGGTGAGGGAAAATGCTGGGTGAGATGGGGTTGGTGAAGGGTGAGAGGGGGTTAGTGAAGGTGGGTGGAGGATGCAGTTGCAGGGGGGCGTGGGATGCAGGGGTAGGGAGGGTTGGTGCAGGGTGAGAGGGCACAGGGTGAGGGAAGACATAGGGTGAGAGTCGGGTTGGTGTAGGGTGAGGGAAAACTCAGGGTGAGAGGGGGTTGATGTAGGGTGAGAGGGGGTTGGTGAAAGGGGACGGAGGAAGCAGGGTGAGAGGGTTTGGTGAAGGGGGGTGGAGGATGCAGGGTGAGAGTGGGTTGGTGCAGGGGGGAAAGGGATGCAGGATTTGAGATGGTTGGTGTAGGGTGAGAGGACACAGGGTGAGGGAAGACACAGGGTAAGATTGGGGTCGGTGTAGGGTGAGGGAAGACTCAGGGTGAGAGGGGGTTGATGTAGGGTGAGAGGGGGTTGGTGAAAGGGGACGGAGGAAGCAGGGTGAGAGGGTTTGGTGAAGGGGGGTGGAGGATGCAGGGTGAGAGTGGGTTGGTGCAGGGGGGTAAGGGATGCAGGATTTGAGATGGTTGGTGTGGGGTGAGAGGAAACAGGGTGAGGGAAGACACGGGGTGGGATTGGGTTAGTGTAGGGTGAGGGAAGATGCAGGGTGAGAGGGGGAGGAGGACACAGGATGAAAGGGGATTGGTGCATGGGGGGGGCGGATAATGAGGGTTAGAGGGGGTTGGTGCAGGGTGAGGGAAAATGCTGGGTGAGATGGGGTTGGTGAAGGGTGAGGGGGGGTTAGTGAAGGTGGGTGGAGGATGCAGGTGCAGGGGGGCGTGGGATGCAGGGGTAAAGAGGGTTGGTGCAGGGTGAGAGGACACAGGGTGAGGAAAGATACAGGTTGAGAGTGGGGTTGGTGTAGGGTGAGGGAAGACTCAGGGTGAGAGGGGGTTGATGTAGGGTGAAAGGGGGTTGGTGAAAGGGGACGGAGGAAGCAGGGTGAGAGAGGGTTGGAGCAGGGTGAGAGGGTTTGATGAAGGGGGGTGGAGGATGCAGGTGCAGGGGGGTGTGGAATGCAGGGGTAGAGAGGGTTGGTGCAGGGTGAGAGGACACAGGGTGAGGGAAGACACAGGTTGAGAGTGGGGTTGGTGTAGGGTGAGGGAAGTCTCAGGGTGAGAGGGGGTTGGTGAAAGGGTACGGAGGAAGCAGGGTGAGAGTGTTTGGTGAAGGGGGGTGGAGGATGCAGGGTGAGAGTGGGTTGGTGCAGGGGGGCAAGGGATGCAGGATTTGAGATGGTTGGTGTAGGGTGAGAGGAAACAGTGTGAGGGAAGACACAGGGTGAGATTGGGTTGGTGTAGGGTGAGGGAAGATGCAGGGTGAGAGGGGGCGGAGGACACGGGATGAAAGGGGATTGGTGCAGGGTGAGGGAAAATGCTGGGTGAGATGGGGTTGGTGAAGGGTGAGGGGGGGTTAGTGAAGGTAGGTGGAGGATGCAGGTGCAGGGGGACGTGGGATGCAGGGGTAGAGAGGGTTGGTGTAGGGTGAGGGAAGACTCAGGGTGAGAGGGGGTTGATGTAGGGTGAGAGGGGGTTCGTGAAAGAGGACGGAGGAAGCAGGGTGAGAGAGGGTTGGCGCAGGGTGAGAGGGTTTGGTGAAGGGCGGTGGACGATGCAGGGTGAGAGTGGGTTGGTGCACGGGGGCAAGAGATGCAGGATTTGAGATGGTTGGTGTAGGGTGAGAGGACACAGGGTGAGGGAAGACACAGGGTGGGATTGGGTTGGTGTAGGGTGAGAGGAAACAGGGTGAGGGAAGACACAGGGTGGGATTGGGTTGGTGCATGGGGGGGGGGGCGGATGATGCAGGGTTAGAGGGGGTTGGTGCAGGGTGAGGGAAAATGCTGGGTGAGAGGGGGTTGGTAAAGGGTGAGGGGGGGTTAGTGAAAGTGGGTGGAGGATGCAGGTGCAGGGGGGCGTGGGATGCCGGGGTAGAGAGGGTTGGTGCAGGGTGAGAGGACACAGGGTGAGGGAAGACACAGTGTGAGAGGGGGTTGATGTAGGGTGAGAGGCGGTTGGTGAAAGGGGACGGAGGAAGCAGGGTGAGAGAGGGTTTGTGAAGGGGGGTTGAGGATGCAGGGTGAGAGTGGGTTGGTGCACGGGGGACAGGGATGCAGGAGGGAAGACACAGGGTGGGATTGGGTTGGTGTAGAGTGAGAGGAAACAGGGTGAGGGAAGACACAAGGTGAGTTTGGGTTGGTGTAGGGTGAGGGAAGATGCAGGGTGAGAGGGGGCGGAGGACACGGGATGAAAGGGGATTAGTGCATGGGGGGGGGGGGATGTTGCAGGGTTAGAGGGGGTTGGTGCAGGTTGAGGGAAAATGCTGGGTGAGATGGGGTTGGTTAAGGGTGAGGGGGGGTTAGTAAAGGTGGGTGGAGGATGCAAGTGCAGGGGGGCGTGGGATGCAGGGGTAGAGAGGGTTGGTGTAGGGTGAGAGGACACAGGGTGAGGGAAGACACAGGGTGAGAGTGGGGTTGGTGTAGGGTGAGGGAAGACTCAGGGTGAGAGGGGTTTGATGTAGGGTGAGAGGGGGTTGGTGAAAGGGGACGGAGGAAGCAGAGTGAGAGAGGGTTGGTGCAGGGTGAGAGGGTTTGATGAAGGGGGGTGGAGGATGCAGGTGCAGGGGGCGTGGGATGCAGGGGTAGAGAGGGTTGGTGCAGGGTGAGAGGACACAGGGTGAGGGAAGACACAGGTTGAGAGTGGGGTTGGTGTAGCGTGAGGGAAGACTCAGGGTGAGAGGGGGTTGATGTAGGGTGAGAGGGGGTTGGTGAAAGGGGGCTGAGGAAGCAGGGTGAGAGAGGGTTGGTGCGGGGTAAAAGGGTTTGGTGAAGGGGGGTGGAGGATGCAGGGTGAGAGTGGGTTGGTGCACGGGGGCCAGGGATGCAGGATTTGAGATGGTTGGTGTAGGGTGAGAGGAAACAGGGTGAGGGAAGACACAGGGTGGGATTGGGTTGATGTAGGGTGAGAGGAAACAGGGTGAGGGAAGACACAGGGTGAGATTGGGTTGGTGTAGGGTGAGGGAAGATGCAGGGTGAGAGGGGGCGGAGGACACGGGATGAAAGGGAATTGGTGCATGGTTAGAGAGGGTTGGTGCAGGGTGAGAGGACACAGGGTGAGGAAAGACACAGGTTGAGTGTGGGGTTGGTGTAGGGTGAGGGAAGACTCAGGGTGAGAGGGGGTTGATGTAGGGTGAGAGGGGGTTGGTGAAAGGGGACGGAGGAAGCAGGGTGAGAGAGGGTTGGTGCAGGGTGAGAGGGTTTGGTGAAGGGGGGTGGAGGATGCAGGGTGAGATTGGGTTGGTGCACGGGGGCAAGGGATGCAGGATTTGAGATGGTTGGTGTAGGGTGAGAGGAAACAGGGTGAGGGAAGACACGGGGTGGGATTGGGTTGGTGTAGGGTGAGAGGAAACAGGGTGGGGGAAGACACAGGGTGGGATTGGGTTGGTGCATGGGGGGGTGGATGATGCAGGGTTAGAAGGGGTTTTGCAGGGTGAGGGAAAATGCTGGGTGAGATGGGGTTGGTGAAGGGTGAGGGGGGGTTAGTGAAGGTGGGTGGAGGATGCAGGTGCAGGGGGGCGTGGGATGCAGGGGTAAAGAGGGTTGGTGCAGGGTGAGAGGACACAGGGTGAGGGAAGATACAGGTTGAGAGTGGGGTTGGTGTAGGGTGAGGGAAGACTCAGGGTGAGAGGGGGTTGATGTAGGGTGAAATGGGGTTGGTGAAAGGGGACGAGGAAGCAGGGTGAGAGAGGGTTGGAGCAGGGTGAGAGGGTTTGATGAAGGGGGGTGGAGGATGCAGGTGCAGGGGGGTGTGGAATGCAGGGGTAGAGAGGGTTGGTGCAGGGTGAGAGGACACAGGGTGAGGGAAAACACAGGTTGAGAGTGGGGTTGGTGTAGGGTGAGGGAAGTCTCAGGGTGAGAGGGGGTTGGTGAAAGGGTACGGAGGAAGCAGGGTGAGAGTGTTTGGTGAAGGGGGGTGGAGGATGCATGGTGAGAGTGGGTTGGTGCAGGGGGGCAAGGGATGCAGGATTTGAGATGGTTGGTGTAGGGTGAGAGGAAACAGGGTGAGGGAAGACAGGGTGAGATTGGGTTGGTGAAGGGTGTGGGAAGATGCAGGGTGAGAGGGGGCGGAGGACACGGGATGAAAGGGGATTGGTGCATGGGGGGGGCGGATGTTGCAGGGTTAGAGGGGGTTGGTGCAGGTTGAGGGAAAATGCTGGGTGAGATGGGGTTGGTGAAGGGTGAGGGGGGGTTAGTGAAGGTAGGTGGAGGATGCAGGTGCAGGGGGACGTGGGATGCAGGGGTAGAGAGGGTTGGTGTAGGGTGAGGGAAGACTCAGGGTGAGAGGGGGTTGATGTAGGGTGAGAGGGGGTTCGTGAAAGAGGACGGAGGAAGCAGGGTGAGAGAGGGTTGGTGAAAGGGTACGGAGGAAGCAGGGTGAGAGTGTTTGGTGAAGGGGGGTGGAGGATGCAGGGTGAGAGTGGGTTGGTGCAGGGGGGCAAGGGATGCAGGATTTGAGATGGTTGGTGTAGGGTGAGAGGAAACAGTGTGAGGGAAGACAGGGTGAGATTGGGTTGGTGTAGGGTGAGGGAAGTTTCAGGGTGAGAGGGGGCGGAGGACACGGGATGAAAGGGGATTGGTGCATGGGGGGGGCGGATGTTGCAGGGTTAGAGGGGGTTGGTGCAGGTTGAGGGAAAATGCTAGGTGAGATGGGGTTGGTGAAGGGTGAGGGGGGGTTAGTGAAGGTAGGTGGAGGATGCAGGTGCAGGGGGACGTGGGATGCAGGGGTAGAGAGGGTTGGTGTAGGGTGAGGGAAGACTCAGAGTGTGAGGGGGTTGATGTAGGGTGAGAGGGGGTTCGTGAAAGAGAACGGAGGAAGCAGGGTGAGAGAGGGTTGGTGCAGGGTGAGAGGGTTTGGTGAAGGGCGGTGGAGGATGCAGGGTGAGTGGGTTGGTGCACGGGGGCAAGAGATGCAGGATTTGAGATGGTTGGTGTAGGGTGAGAGGACACAGGGTGAGGGAAGACACAGGGTGGGATTGGGTTGGTGTAGGGTGAGAGGAAACAGGGTGAGGGAAGACACAGGGTGGGATTGGGTTGGTGCATGGGGGGGGGGCGGATGATGCAGGGTTAGAGGGGGTTGGTGCAGGGTGAGGGAAAATGCTGGGTGAGATGGGGTTGGTGAAGGGTGAGGGGGGGTTAGTGAAAGTGGGTGGAGGATGCAGGTGCAGGGGGGCGTGGGATGCCGGGGTAGAGAGGGTTGGTGCAGGGTGAGAGGACACAGGGTGAGGGAAGACACAGTGTGAGAGGGAGTTGATGTAGGGTGAGAGGCAGTTGGTGAAAGGGGACGGAGGAAGCAGGGTGAGAGAGGGTTTGTGAAGGGTGAGAGGGTTTGGTGAAGGGGGGTTGAGGATGCAGGGTGAGAGTGGGTTGGTGCACGGGGGCCAGGGATGCAGGAGGGAAGACACAGGGTGGGATTGGGTTGGTGTAGAGTGAGAGGAAACAGGGTGAGGGAAGACACAAGGTGAGTTTGGGTTGGTGTAGGGTGAGGGAAGATGCATGGTGAGAGGGGGCGGAGGACACGGGATGAAAGGGGATTGGTGCATGGGGGGGGCGGATGTTGCAGGGTTAGAGGGGGTTGGTGCAGGTTGAGGGAAAATGCTGGGTGAGATGGGGTTGGTGAAGGGTGAGGGGGGGTTAGTAAAGGTGGGTGGAGGATGCAGGTGCAGGGGGCGTGGGATGCAGTGGTAGAGAGGGTTAGTGCAGGGTGAGAGGACACAGGGTGAGGGAAGACACAGGTTGAGAGTGGGGTTGGTGTAGCGTGAGGGAAGACTCAGGGTGAGAGGGGGTTGATGTAGGGTGAGAGGGGGTTGGTGAAAGGGGACGGAGGAAGCAGGGTGAGAGAGGGTTGGTGCGGGGTAAAAGGGTTTGGTGAAGGGGGGTGGAGGATGTAGGGTGAGAGTGGGTTGGTGCACGGGGGCCAGGGATGCAGGATTTGAGATGGTTGGTGTAGGGTGAGAGGAAACAGGGTGAGGGAAGACACAGGGTGGGATTGGGTTGGTGTAGGGTGAGAGGAAACAGGGTGAGGGAAGACACAGGGTGAGATTGGGTTGGTGTAGGGTGAGGGAAGATGCAGGGTGAGAGGGGGCGGAGGACACGGGATGAAAGGGAATTGGTGCATTGGTAGAGGGGGTTGGTGCAGGGTGAGAGGACACAGGGTGAGGGAAGACACAGGGTGAGAGTGGGGTTGGTGTAGGGTGAGGGAAGACTCAGGGTGAGAGGGGGTTGATGTAGGGTGAGAGGGGGTTGGTGAAAGGGGACTGAGGAAGCAGGGTGAGAGAGGGTTGGTGCAGGGTGAGAAGGTTTGGTGAAGGGGGGTGGAGGATGCAGGGTGAGAGTGGGTTGGTGCAGGGGGCAAGGGATGCAGGATTTGAGATGGTTGGTGTGGGTGAGAGGAAACAGGGTGAGAGAAGACACAGGGTAAGATTGGGTTGGTGTAGGGTGAGGGAAGATGCAGGGTGAGAGGGGGAGGGGGACACAGGATGAAAGGTGGATGGTGCATGGGGGGGGGCGGATGATGCAGGGTTAGAGAGGGTTGGTACAGGGTGAGGGAAAATGCTGGGTGAGATGGGGTTGGTGAAAGGTGAGGGGCGGTTAGTGAAGGTGGATGGAGGATGCAGGTGCAGGGGAGCGTGGGATGCAGGGGTAGAGAGGGTTGGTGCAGGGTGAGAGGACACAGGGTGAGGGAAGACACAGGGTGAGAGTGGGGTTGGTGTAGGGGGAGGGAAGACTCAGGGTGAGAGGGGGTTGATGTAGGGTGAGAGGGGGTTGGTAAAAGGGGACGGAGGAAGCAGGGTGAGAGAGGGTTGGTGCAGGGTGAGAGGGTTTGTTGGAGGGGGGTGGAGGATGCAGTGTGAGAGTGGGTTGGTGTAGGGGGGCAAGGGATGCAGGATTTGAGATGGTTGGTGTAGGGTGAGAGGAAACAGGGTGAGGGAAGACACAGGATGGGATTGGGTTGGTTTAGGGTGAGGGACGATGCAGGGTGAGAGGGGGGCGGAGGACACAGGATGAGGGAAGACTCAGGGTGAGAGGGGGTTGATGTAGGGTGCACGGGGATGGTGAAAGGGGACAGAGGAAGCAGGGTGAGAGAGGGTTGGTGCAGGGTGAGAGGGTTTGGTGAAGGGCGGTGGAGGATGCAGGGTGAGAGTGGGTTGGTGCACGGGGGCAAGAGATGCAGGATTTGAGATGGTTGGTGTAGGGTGAGAGGACACAGGGTGAGGGAAGACACAGGGTGAGATTGGGTTGGTGTAGGGTGAGGGAAGATGCAGGGTGAGAGGGAGTGGAGGACACGGGATGAAAGGGGATTGGTGCATGGGGGGGAGGATGATGCAGGGTTAGAGGGGGTTGGTGCAGGGTGAGGGAAAATGCTGGGTGAGATGGGGTTGGTGAAGGGTGAGGGGGGGTTAGTGAAAGTGGGTGGAGGATGCAGGTGCAGGGGGGCGTGGGATGCCGGGGTAGAGAGGGTTGGTGCAGGGTGAGAGGACACAGGGTGAGGGAAGACACAGTGTGAGAGGGGGTTGATGTAGGGTGAGAGGCGGTTGGTGAAAGGGGACAGAGGAAGCAGGGTGAGAGAGGGTTTGTGAAGGGTGAGAGGGTTTGGTGAAGGGGGGTTGAGGATGCAGGGTGAGAGTGGGTTGGTGCACGGGGGCCAGGGATGCAGGAGGGAAGACACAGGGTGGGATTGGGTTGGTGTAGAGTGAGAGGAAACAGGGTGAGGGAAGACACAAGGTGAGTTTGGGTTGGTGTAGGGTGAGGGAAGATGCAGGGTGAGAGGGGGCGGAGGACACGGGATGAAAGGGAATTGGTGCATGGGGGGGGCGGATGTTGCAGGGTTAGAGGGGGTTGGTGCAGGTTGAGGGAAAATGCTGGGTGAGATGGGGTTGGTTAAGGGTGAGGGGGGGTTAGTAAAGGTGGGTGGAGGATGCAAGTGCAGGGGGGCGTGGGATGCAGGGGTAGAGAGGGTTGGTGTAGGGTGAGAGGACACAGGGTGAGGGAAGACACAGGGTGAGAGTGGGGATGGTGTAGGGTGAGGGAAGACTCAGGGTGAGAGGGGGTTGATGTAGGGTGAGAGGGGGTTGGTGAAAGGGGATGGAGGAAGCAGGGTGAGAGAGGGTTGGTGCAGGGTGAGAGGGTTTGATGAAGGGGGGTGGAGGATGCAGGTGCAGGGGGCGTGGGATGCAGGGGTAGAGAGGGTTGGTGCAGGGTGAGAGGAAACAGGGTGAGGGAAGACACAGGTTGAGAGTGGGGTTGGTGTAGCGTGAGGGAAGACACAGGGTGGGATTGGGTTGATGTAGGGTGAGAGGAAACAGGGTGAGGGAAGACACAGGGTGAGATTGGGTTGGTGTAGGGTGAGGGAAGATGCAGGGTGAGAGGGGGCGGAGGACACGGGATGAAAGGGAATTGGTGCATGGTTAGAGGGGGTTGGTGCAGGGTGAGAGGACACAGGGTGAGGGAAGACACAGGGTGAGAGTGGGGTTGGTGTAGGTTGAGGGAAGACTCAGGGTGAGAGGGGGTTGATGTAGGGTGAGAGGGGGTTGGTGAAAGAGGACTGAGGAAGCAGGGTGAGAGAGGGTTGGTGCAGGGTGAGAGGGTTTGATGAAGGGAGTAGAGGATGCAGGTGCAGGGGGCATGGGATGCAGGGGTAGAGAGGGTTGGTGCAGGGTGAGAGGACACAGGGTGAGGAAAGACACAGGTTGAGTGTGGGGTTGGTGTAGGGTGAGGGAAGACTCAGGGTGAGAGGGGGTTGATGTAGGGTGAGAGGGGGTTGGTGAAAGAGGACGGAGGAAGCAGGGTGAGAGAGGGTTGGTGCAGGGTGAGAGGGTTTGGTGAAGGGGGGTGGAGGATGCAGGGTGAGATTGGGTTGGTGCACGGGGGCAAGGGATGCAGGATTTGAGATGGTTGGTGTAGGGTGAGAGGAAACAGGGTGAGGGAAGACACGGGGTGGGATTGGGTTGGTGTAGGGTGAGAGGAAACAGGGTGAGGGAAGACACAGGGTGGGATTGGGTTGGTGCATGGGGGGGTGGATGATGCAGGGTTAGAAGGGGTTTTGCAGGGTGAGGGAAAATGCTGGGTGAGATGGGGTTGGTGAAGGGGGGTTAGTGAAGGTGGGTGGAGGATGCAGGTGCAGGGGGGCGTGGGATGCAGGGGTAGAGAGGTTTAGTGCAGGGTGAGAGGACACAGGGTGAGGGAAGACGCAGGTTGAGAGTGGGGTTGGTGTAGGGTGAGGGAAGACTCAGGGTGAGAGGGGGTTGATGTAGGGTGAGAGGGGGTTGGTGAAAGGGGACGAAGGAAGCAGGATGAGAGAGGGTTGGTGTAGGGTGAGAGGGTTTGGTGAAGGGGGATGGAGGATGCAGAGTGAGATTGGGTTGGTGCAGGGGGGCAAGGGATGCAGGATTTGAGATGGTTGGTGTAGGGTGAGAGGAAACAGGGGAAGGGAAGACACGGGGTGGGATTGGGTTGGTGTAGGGTGAGGGAAGATGCAGGGTGAGAGGGGGAGGAGGACACAGGATGAAAGGGGATTGGTGCATAGGGGGGCGGAAGATGCGGGGTTAGAGGGGGTTGGTGCTGGGTGAGGGAAAATGCTGGGTGAGATGGGGTTGGTGAAGGGTGAGGGGGGGTTAGTGAAGGATGCAGGTGCAGGGGGGCGTGGGATGCAGGGGTAGGGAGGGTTGGTGCAGGGTGAGAGGACACAGGGTGAGAGTGGGGTTGGTGTAGGGTAAGGGAAGACTCAGGGTGAGAGGGGGTTGATGTAGGGTGAGAGGGGGTTGGTGAAAGGGGACGGAGGAAGCAGGTTGAGAGGGTTGGTGCAGGGTGAGAGGGTTTGGTGAAGGGGGATGGAGGATGCAGGGTGAGATTGGGTTGGTGCAGGGGGGCAAGGGATGCAGGATTTGAGATGGGTGGTGTAGGGTGAGAGGAAACAGGGTGAGGGAAGACACGGGGTGGGATTGGGTTGGTGTAGGGTGAGGGAAGATGCAGGGTGAGAGCGGAAGGAGGACACAGGATGAAAGGGGATTGGTGCATGGGGGGGCGGATGATGAGGGTTAGAGGGGGTTGGTGCAGGGTGAGGGAAAATGCTGGGTGAGATGGGGTTGGTGAAGGGTGAGGGGGGGTTAGTTAAGGTAGGTGGAGGATGCAGGTTCAGGGGGACGTGGGATGCAGGGGTAGAGAGGGTTGGTGCAGGGTGAGAGGACACAGGGTGAGGGAAGACACAGGGTGAGAGTGGGGTTGGTGTAGGGTGAGGGAAGACTCAGGGTGAGAGGGGATTGATGGAGGGTGAGAGGGGGTTGGTGAAAGGGGACGGAGGAAGCAGGGTGAGAGAGGGTTGGTGCAGGGTGAGAGGGTTTGATGAAGGGGGGTGGAGGATGCAGGTGCAGGGGGCGTGGGATGCAGGGGTAGAGAGGGTTGGTGCAGGGTGAGAGGACACAGGGTGAGGGAAGACACAGGTTGAGAGTGGGGTTGGTGTAGGGTGAGGGAAGACTCAGGGTGAGAGGGGGTTGATGTAGGGTGAGAGGGGGTTCGTGAAAGGGGACGGAGGAAGCAAGGTGAAAGAGGGTTGGTGCAGGGTGAGAGGGTTTGGTGAAGGGGGGTGGAGGATGCAGGGTGAGAGTGGGTTGGTGCAGGGGGGCAAGGGATGCAGGATTTGAGATGGTTGGTGTAGGGTGAGAGGATACAGGGTGAGGGAAGACACTGGGTGGGATTGGGTTGGTGTAGGGTGAGAGGAAACAGGGTGAGGGAAGACACAGGGTGGGATTGGGTTGGTGCATGGGGGTGCGGAAGATGCGGGGTTTGAGGGGGTTGGTGCTGGGTGAGGGAAAATGCTGGGTGAGATGGGGTTGGTGAAGGGTGAGGGGGGGTTAGTGAAGGATGCAGGTGCAGGGGGGCGTGGGATGCAGGGGTAGGGAGGGTTGGTGCAGGGTGAGAGGACACAGGGTGAGGGAAGACACAGGGTGAGAGTGGGGTTGGTGTAGGGTGAGGGAAGACTCAGAGTGAGAGGGGGTTGATGTAGGGTGAGAGGGGGTTGGTGAAAGGGGACGGAGGAAGCAGGGTGAGAGAGGGTTGGTGCAGGGTGAGAGGGTTTGGTGAAGGGGGATGGAGGATGCAGGGTGAGATTGGGTTGGTGCAGGGGGGCAAGGGATGCAGGATTTGAGATGGGTGGTGTAGGGTGAGAGGAAACAGGGTGAGGGAAGACACGGGGTGGGATTGGGTTGGTGTAGAGTGAGAGGAAACAGGGTGAGGGAAGACACAAGGTGAGTTTGGGTTGGTGTAGGGTGAGGGAAGATGCAGGGTGAGAGGGGGAGGAGGACACAGGATGAAAGGGGATTGGTGCATGGGGGGGCAGATTATGAGGGTTAGAGGGGGTTGGTGCAGGGTGAGTGAAAATGCTGGGTGAGATGGGGTTGGTGAAGGGTGAGGGGGGGTTAGTGAAGGTGGGTGGAGGATGCAGGTGCAGGGGGGCGTGGGATGCAGGGGTAAAGAGGGTTGGTGCAGGGTGAGAGGACACAGGGTGAGGGAAGACACAGGTTGAGAGTGGGGTTGGTGTAGGGTGAGGGAAGACTCAGGGTGAGAGGG